>NC_088408.1:18002388-18089888 GCF_034236695.1 Oncorhynchus nerka
CAGAAAATGACATTTTATGATTTTTAATGAATTTATTTGCAAATTATGGTGGAAAATAAGTATTTGGTCAATAACAAAAGTTTATCTCAATACTTTGTTATATACCCTTTGTTGGCAATGACAGAGGTCAAACATTTTCTGTAAGTCTTCACAAGGTTTTCACACACTGTCTGGTATTTTGGCCCATTTCTCCATGCAGATCTCCTCTAGAGCAGTGATGTTTTGGGGCTGTTGCTGGGCAACATGGACTTTCAACTCCCTCCAAAGATTTTATATGGGATTGAGTTCTGGAGACTGGCTAGGCCACTCCAGGACCTTGAAATGCTTCTTACGAAGCCACTCCTTCGTTGCCCGGGCGGTGTATTTGGGATCATTGTCATGCTGAAAGACCCAGCCACGTTTCATCTTCAATGCCCTTGCTGATGGAAGGAGGTTTTCACTCAAAATCTCACGATACATGGCCCCATTCATTCTTTCCTTTACACGGATCAGTCGTCCTGGTCCCTTTGCAGAAAAACAGCCCCAAAGCATGATGTTTCCACCCCCATGCTTTACAGTAGGTATGGTGTTCTTTGGATGCAACTCAGCATTCTTTGTCCTCCAAACACGACGAGTTGAGTTTTTACCAAAAAGTTATATTTTGGTTTCACATGACATTCTCCCAATCTTCTTCTGGATCATCCAAATGCTCTCTAGCAAACTTCAGATGGGCCTGGACATGTACTGGCTTAAGCAGAGGGACACGTCTGGCACTGCAGGATTTGAGTCCCTGGCGGTGTAGTGTGTTACTGATGGTAGGCTTTGTTACTTTGGTCCCAGCTCTCTGCAGATCCTTCACTAGGTCCCCCCGTGTAGTTCTGGGATTTTTTCTCACCGTTCTTGTGATCATTTTGACCCCACGGGGTGAGATCTTGCGTGGAGCCCCAGATCGAGGGAGATTATCAGTGGTCTTGTATGTCTTCCATTTCCTAATAATTGCTCCCACAGTTGATTTCTTCAAACCAAGCTGCTTACCTGTTGCAGATTCAGTCTTCCCAGCCTGGTGCAGGTCTACAATTTTGTTTCTGGTGTCCTTTGACAGCTCTTTGGTCTTGGCCATAGTGGAGTTTGGAGTTTGAGGTTGTGGACAGGTGTCTTTTATACTGATAACAAGTTCAAACAGGTGCCATTAATACAGGTAACGAGTGGAGTGAGAGCCAGAAATCTTGCTTGTTTGTAGGTGAACAAATACTTATTTTCCACCATAATTTGCAAATAAATTCATTAAAAATCCTACAATGTGATTTTCTGGATTTTTTTCTTCTCATTTTGTCTGTCATAGTTGAAGTGTACCTATGATGAAAATTACAGCCGTCTCTCATCTTTTTAAGTGGGAGAACTTACACAATTGGTGGCTGACTAAATACTTTTTTTGCCCCACTGTAACTAATACATGCCACATGAGCTTAGTTCAATTGTCATACTCCATGAGTACCCAAAATAGAGGCTTGTTTTACTCCAATGTTTGGAAACATTGTAAACGTAAACAAACACTGAATAATAGCCTAAAAACATTGTTAAAACAATCCTTTTGATATCATGAGTGGTAAATCATTGCATCCACAGCTCTGTCTATTAATCTGAGAGTGGTTACATTTCTCCAGGCCCATCCCTCAGCTTTTTACCAAAACATAGGCAGGGTGGATGTTTTGTAATTGTTTCATCTGTGGATTTTCCCTTTAAACAGCTGTATATTATCAAGATATCAAAGTGTCACGAAAAAAAAGGTAAACAATAGGCCTATAGCAAATGCAGCATATGGCATTCATTTTTCACATGTAAATAGCTCTTTTTAGTAGTGTTCAAGGCATGCCATTCCATGAGCGCAGCATTTATTTTTCAACTTGAATCATGTCCTCCATGACAACAAAATCATAAACAACAGAGTTGGGCTGCCTAATAAGTCCTTAGTTTTGGGGTCATGCTCGGGTAAAACAATTAGGCTAATCTGTACCTCCATATTGCCAAGTTGTCACGTTCTGACCTTAGTTCCTTTGTTTTTGTCTTTGTTTTAGTATGGTCAGGGCGTGAGTTGGGGTAGGCAGTCTATGTTTGTTTTTCTATGTTGGTTTTTGAGTTTGGTCTAGTATGGTTCTCAATCAGAGGCAGCTGTCAATTGTTGTCCCTGACTGAGAATCATACTTAGGTAGCCTGGGTTTCACTTTTGGATTGTGAGTGTTTGTTTTCCGTGTGAGTGTTTGGTCCTCCTCTCTATCTCCAGACGACATCCGTTACAGAAACACCCACCACAAAAGGACCAAGCAACATGGTAACGGGCAGCAGCAATCTCAGGACTCCTGGACATAGGAGGACATTTTGGACGGCAAGGGTTGCTACACATGGGAGGAGATCCTGGCTGGAAGGGATCGCCTCCCATGGGAACAGGTGGAGGCAGCTAGGAGAGCGGAGGCAGCAGGTAATGGGAGCCAGCCCTTCGAGGGAACACGGCAGGCAAGGGTGCCCGAGAGAAAGCCCCCAAAATGTATTGGGGGAGACACGAGGAGTGTGGCGAAGTCAGGTAGGAGACCTGCGCCAACTTCTTGTGCTGACCGGAGAGCGAGAGGGACCGGGCAGGCACTGTGTTATGCGGTGGAGCGCACGGTGTCCCCGGTGCGTGTGTATAGCCCGGTACGGTACATTCCAGCTCCTCTGTCCTGAACCGCAAGAGTCTCCCATCTGTCCTGAGCCGCCAGAGCCGCCAGTCTGTTCTGAGCCGCCAGAGTCTCCCGTCTGTCCTGAGCCGCCAGAGTCTGAGCCACCAGAGACTCCCGTCTGTCCTGAGCCGCCAGAGTCTCCCATCTGTCCTGAGCCGCCAGCCAGCCAGGAGCCGCCAGGAGCCGTCAGTCAGCCAGGAGCCGCCAGAGCCGTCAGTCAGCCAGGAGCCGCCGAGCCGTCAGTCAGCCAGGCGATGCCAGAATCGCCCTTCACTCCGGCGCGGAGTAAAGAGGCCATGGAGGCAGGCTAAGAGGCGGACAAAAACTATGGTGAAGTGGGGTCCACGTCCCGCGCCAGAGCCGCCACCGTGGACAGACGCCCACTCAGACCCTCCCCTATAGGTTCAGGTTTTGCGGGCGGGGTCCGCACCTTTGGGGAGGGGGGTACTGTCACGTTCTGACCTTAGTTCCTTTGTTTTTGTCTTTGTTTTTCAGTATGGTCAGGTCGTGAGTTGGGGTGGGCAGACTATGTTTGTTTTTCTCTATGTTGGTTTTTGAGTTCGGCCTAGTATGGTTCTCAATCAGAGGCAGCTGTCAATTGTTGTCCCTGATTGAGAATCATACTTAGGTAGCCTGGGTTTCACTTTTGGATTGTGGGTGTTTGTTTCCGTGTGAGTGTTTTGGCCACACGGTACTGTTTCGGTTTTGTAAATTCACGTTGTTATTTTCTGTTGAGTGTTCTGAGTTTGAATTAAAAATCATCATGAACACTTACCACGCTGAGCTTTGGTCCGATCCTTACTCCTCCTCAGACGAAGAGGAGGAAATCCGTTACACAAGTCCTATTCTTGAAGATCAAGGGGCATAACATTATCGGAATGACTGGAATTCTGATAGACTTTGGTTTTTAATGTAAAAATATAATTTAATCATATTATTATATGCAGTAGAAAGCGATGGGTTAGAAGAAAATCATAAAGTAAAATTTAACATCCATATATGGCCAGCTATGTAAACTTTAACATTGATTTATCCTGCAATATATGTCGTTCAATTGGTAACATACATTTTCTAACATGTCTTCTTCTAACGCCTCTTAAGGGGAAAGTAATCTAAATGTAACGGGATTACATTACTGAGTTTGGGTAATCCAAAAGTTATGTTACTGATTACAATTTTGGACAGGTAACTAGTAACTTTATCAAATTACATTCAGGAAATAACCTACCCAACCCTGAAATTCATTATATGAAAGTTATCCTGTTGCAATGGTGTCATAAGTGAGAACTCAAACTCAAGGAATGGAGGACACTTTTATCAGGATTAATTTAGTCCATTAGATTCCATTTTGTTACGTTACAGCCTTATACTAAAATTGATTAAATATTATATAAGATATAAGAAAAGAAAATGTTGAAAAAGGGGTCTGAATACTTTTCTAATGCAGTGTATCTGTCATGTTTCTAAATGTTTTGTCATTATACCCTCTCTTTGACATTGTTACTAATCCTAATCAGTTACAGCTCATTTCTGAAACATTGTCACAGCTTCTGTCACATTAACCTTTACAAAAGACCAAAATATGCACTCTATGGGCCGGTTTCTGAGACTAAAAAGCATAGTTATAGACTAAAAAGCAAACTCAATACAGATTCTCCATTTAAAGTGCTATTTTGTCCAGGACTAGGCTTAATCTGTGTCCCGGAAATCGCCCCTATGTGTAAGTCACTTGAATGACACTTAATTGTCACGACAGTAATGGGAGTTATGTAAATGACACTGGAGTCGCTTATTACCACCAGTAACTCTGAGGCTACCAGAGAGTATTAAGACAGAAGTTTGTCAAAGTGAAACTTTTACACATTGTAGCACTAATACCAATGGCAAGTTACAGTCAATGTTCCTAATACCCTTTATGATTGGGATTCTGCAGCTAAAGAAAGGCTACCAAACCCACTGAGAAGCACAAACCAAGCTTCAGTCATGGCAGCAATGAGAAATACTTTATCTGATCAAATGAAGTTCCCATGAGAATCTGAATATAACTAGGTGTCCACTAAAGGACTGTCCTAATATGAACACCATAATACAGTATGAAAGCTAAACTAAAACCTTTGTTTTCGGTGAAAGATTATAATACAATGATTTTGACTTGTTACTGTATTTTTCATATGTAAAACCCACAGTTCTTGCATCTTGAGAGACATTTCAAACATAACCAAATTAACTTTAGACACCTTTATTAATGAAGGTACCATATCAAGTCTCTTTATTGACATTCAAAAAGCAACACCCAGCAAAGAAGCTGTCGAAAGGAGTTGTTAAATAATTAAGATGGGTATTGCTATGGATCTGTATGCAGAAAAAAGGATTTAATTACTTATCCTATCCTTGAACAGCTCTTTAAAAACAGAAAAGAAACAAGTGATTGAAATATCTTTGAACATCTTCCATGTAGTTCAAGAAGGACAGAGGATGGGGGAGATGAGGAAGAAGAGAAGCTTGATCACAGATAAGACCTCTTCCTCCCTAAGGACTGCTCAGGGATTTAGAATGGCATACGAGTTTTCTAATCAACCATCTGCACAATTCACTCTGCTCCTCCTCTCCCCTTCTCCTCTTCTCCTCTCCTCCTCTCCTCTCCTCTCCTCTCCTCTCCTCTCCTCTCCTCTCCTCTCCTCTCCTCTCCTCTCCTCTCCTCTCCTCTCCTCTCCTCTCTCTCTCTCTCTCCTCTCCTCTCCTCTTCTTCTCTCCCCCTCTCCTCTCCTTTCCCCCTTTCCCCATCTCCTCTCCTCCTCTCCGCTTCTCATTTCCTTCTCTCCTCTCCCCCTCTCCTCCTTCTCTCCTCCTCTCCTCTCTGCAGTCAGAATGGTGGGGTGAGATGTGCTGTGATGCCTCACCAGGCTCCATCAAACCCAGCAGATCAGATAGTGGCTGGGTCAGCTGCATGGCCAGAGGTGTGAGGCTGGAGGCTCGGTCATCTGTGACGATGCATGTCCAGAGGTTTGAGGCTGAAGGCTGAGCCTGAGGGGGGATGACAGGAGGAGAGAGGTGTGAGGCTGAGGTTGAGGCTGAGGGGGGTTGACAGGGAAAGGTATGAGGGTGGAAGCTAAGGCCGAGGCTGAGGGGGCTGACAAGAAGAGAAGTGTGAAGGTGGAGACTGAGGCTGAGGGGGGCTGACAGCGAGAGGTGTGAGGGTGGAGGCTGAAGCAGAGGCTGAGAGTGGGCTAAGGGGGGTTGACAGGGAGAGGTGTGAAGTGAGGGTGGAGGCTGAGGCTGAGGGAGACTGACAGGGAGAGAGGTGTGAGGGTGGAGGATGAGGCCCAGCCTGAGGGGGATTGACGGAGAGCACATGGCTCAGGAGGGCTGGCAGGGAGAGGTGGGTGAATATGATGAGAAAACAGGTGATAAACTGCTCTGTAGTTCACAGCAGAGTAATTGGAAGCTGCCTCTTGATCACACTTGAATATTCAAGTCAGGCTGTGAGTTTGTCCTTTGAGTAGGTTGAATATTCAAGTCAGGCTGTGCATTTGTCCTTTGATTGGGTTGAATATTCAAGTCAGGCTGTGAGTTTGTCCTTTGATTAGGTTGGTATCAATTTGTAGAAAATGAAGTGTTCAGTTTGTGTTGCTGTAGTTTGTTGACTTGAAGTACATTAATCCCTCTCTCCTCTTTCCTTTCCTTCACACAGCAGGCAACCAGAAATGAACAGCAGAAAAACCCAGGTAGCATTGGCATCTCCATAAAGAGCTCAGTGGATAGACCTGTGAACTCAGGTGTGAATATGGACATGTGTACATAAATGTCATATCTTTCAAATATTTTCACAATTAATACGATAAAGTGGTTCGCAGATAGTCACTGCCGTGTTGGATTACGAGGAATATTGATCGCTCTGTGAAGATCGCTCTGTGAAGAAAAAGACACTGGACTGATCATCATTAAAAAATAGCATCATTGAACCTCATGAGGACAAGTGTTTTACCCAGAATACCATGCATTTGGGAGCTCAGCATTGTTTTTGCTCCGTACCAATCATAATAGAACCACAACTTGGATAGCAATCCCAACACAACAGTGGCGCAACATTTAGGCAGGAGCAATGCTTTTGTCGGATCCATTCAACTGTTGTGCATCTGTAGTCTACGTTGAGTGTTTTGTGCAAATAGCCTACCCATGAATCCTCATTCATCTATTATCCATCATGATGATAGTATGTACGTTGTCCATATTAGGACATCCTCAGTCTCTGCAGGAGTTGGGGATATCCTAATATGGACACTGTATATAATGAACAACGGAGATGCTGTATTTGCAGAGTTTCAGTGTTTATCTGAATGGAAAGTGGGAGAACATTTCCCAACACTTTATTAACAATTCAATGACATTATACAGCTGCTTTATTGATTTGTCATTATGACTTGAAAAAGCGGGGACCCATAAAAAGTCATTAGATGCTACAGCAGGCTGGGAAAGAACAGCACACTGCCTGATGCCACGGATCGTAGCGCTTCCGCAGCACGTTCTTTGGAGTCACTTCAGCACCATATGCCGCTGCATCTCCGCCTTGACCTCCGGCATGTGTCTGATGGTGTGGTGCTCGACGATGTGCAGATTAGAGCTGTTTCTTCCTGGTGCTGCTAGAGGCAGGTGGAACACACACACACACACACACACACACACACACACACACACACACACACACACACACACACACACACACACACACACACACACACACACCAGAAGAGGCTGGTGGGAGGATCTATAGAAGGATGGGCTCATTGTAATGGCTGGAATGGAATCAATGGAACGGAGTCTAACATGTTGTTTCCACGTGTTTGGTACCATTTCATTGATTACTTTCAATCCATTACAATGAGCCCGTCCTTCTATTGCTCCTCCCACCAACCTCCTCTGACACACACAGTGGCAGAGCAGGTGGGCTCTTTATGATTGTCTACCAGCTTTCTGCACGCTACTAGAAAAACAAGTCAACGAAATGCCTTACACTCCAGACGTGTCTGCTGCATAATGGAAGAGAGACAGCCATCAGAACGCAACACAAAGCATCAACCCCTTCCCTGGTTTCTTTAAACTTGCCAGTGTGATTTCAGTCCTGGTTGTGAAAGTTAATAAGACGTTCCGGAACTTTGAGAACTATGTAAGTATTTTTTAAACCTCCCGCTTTGGGCAGTATGTGTCAATGTATAGTTAATGCATGCATAGTCTATGAGCAAAATCACAGTTTTCCCTCAATTACACATGAAATTCCTAGTTTGAAGAGACTGTTTTCTGGAAGCTTTGTGGCACCATTTTGAGAACTGCACACTTGGCCCACGTGGGCCAGGCACCTTGCAATTCGAGTTCCAGGCAATAGGTTTTCGCTCGCACGAAGGGGCATCTACAGAGAATTATTGTTTCCGATTTTTTACTGCTGCAGTAATGAGCTTGCTAGGAGTATGTATATAAATCTTCTTAGGGCTAGGCCCCTTTTTTTTCTCTGCTTCCTGTCTGAATGACGTGCCCAAAGTAAACTGCCTGTTACTCAGGCCCTGAAGCCAGGATATGCATATAATTGGTACCATTGGAAAGAAAACACGTTGAAGTTTGTAGAAATGTTAAAATAATGTAGGAGACTATAACACAATAGATATGGTATGAGAAAATCCAAAGAAAAAACAACCAGATTTGTTTTATTTTGAGAGACCATCCTCTTAAAATTGCAAGAGAAAGGTCATATTAAAAATTAGCTCCCTGAATATAATTCCTATGGCTTCCACGAGCTGTCAGCAGTCTATGTTCAAGGTTTCAGGCTTGTAACTTCAAATAAATATAGGTTTTAGTAGAAGGACACGGTCTTGGAAATTCGTGTTTGCGAGCGCCATGAAGACATTACGCACCTGCTAAAATCGGTTTCCTATTGAACATAGTAAATATTATAGTTTGATTACATTTTACGGTATCTGAGGAGTGTAACGGCGTTCGTCTGTTGAAAGAAGAGAGTCGGACCGAAATGCAGCGTGTAGGTTACTCATGTGCTTAAATGAAAGAATACGTAACGATACATGAAAATACTGAGAGTACAAAACAACAAACGGAACGTGAAACTAATTACAGCCTATCTGGTGACTACAACACAGAGACAGGACAATCACCCACGAATTACAAAGCGAAACTAAGCTGCCTAAATACGGTTCCCAATCCGAGACAACGAGAAACACTCTTAATTGAGAACCGCCTCAGGCAGCCAAACCTATACCACACCCCTAATCAGCCGCAATCCCAAATAATACAAACCCCAATACAAAACACAACATATAAACCCATGTCACACCCTGGCCTACCCAAACTTATAACAAAAACACAAAATACAATGACCAAGGCGTGACAGAACCACCCCCCTAAGGTGCGGACTCCCGGACGCACCTCAAAAGCATAGGGAGGGTCCGGGTGGGCGTCTGTCCATGGTGGCGGTTCCGGCTCGGGACGTGGACCCCACTCCATTAATGTCCTTGTTCCTCTCCTTCGCGTCCTGGGATAATCCACTTTCTCCGCCGACCATGGCCTAATAGTCCTCATCCTGATCCCCACATAACTGAGGGACAGCTCGGGACAGAGGGGCAGCTCGGGACAGAGGGGCAGCTCGGGACAGAGGGGCAGCTCGGGACAGAGGGGCAGCTCGGGACAGAGGCAGCTCGGGACTGAGGGGAAGCCCGGAACTGAGGGGAAGTCCGGGACCGAGGGGATGCCCGGGACCGAGGGGATGCCCGGGACCGAGGGGACGCCCGGGACCGAGGGGAAGCCCGGGACCGAGGGGAAGCCCGGGACTGAGAGGAATCCCAGTACTGAGAGGAAGCTCAGTACTGAGATGAAGCTCAGACAGGTAGTAGGCTCTGGTAACTCCTGGCTGGCTGGCGGAACTGGAAGAGACTGGTTGTCTGGCCGATCTAGAAGATCATGGCTGACTGGCACTTCTGGCGGATCCTGGCAGACTGGCCCTTCTGGCGGATCCTGGCAGACTGGCACTTCTGGCGGATCCTGGCAGACTGGCACTTCTGGCGGATCCTGGCAGACTGGCACTTCTGGCGGATCCTGGCAGACTGGCACTTCTGGCGGATCCTGGCAGACTGGCACTTCTGGCGGATCCTGGCAGACTGGCACTTCTGGCGGATCCTGGCAGACTGGCACTTCTGGCGGATCCTGGCAGACTGGCACTTCTGGCGGATCCTGGCAGACTGGCGGCGCTGGGCAGACTGGCGACGCTGGGCAGACTGGGAGCACTGGCGGCGCTGGGCAGACGGGGAGCACTGGCGGCGCTGGGCAGACTGGGAGCACTGGCGGCGCTGGGCAGACTGGGAGCACTGGCGGCGCTGGGCAGACTGGGAGCACTGGCGGCACTGGGCAGACTGGGAGCACTGGCGGCACTGGGCAGACTGGGAGCACTGGCGGCGCTGGGCAGACTGGCGACGCTGGGCAGACTGGCGACGCTGGGCAGACTGGGAGCACTGGCGGCGCTGGGCAGATGGGGAGCACTGGCGGCGCTGGGCAGACTGGGAGCACTGGCCGCGCTGGGCAGACTGGGAGCACTGGTTGCGCTGGGCAGACTGGGAGCACTGGCCGCGCTGGGCAGACTGGGAGCACTGGCCGCGCTGGGCAGACTGGGAGCACTGGCCGCGCTGGGCAGACTGGGAGCACTGGCAGCGCTGGGCAGACTGGGAGCACTGGCCGCGCTGGGCAGACTGGGAGCACTGGCCGCGCTGGGCAGACTGGGAGCACTGGCTGCGCTGGGCAGACTGGGAGCACTGGCCGTGCTGGGCAGACTGGGAGCACTGGCAGCGCTGGGCAGACGGGGAGCACTGGCGGCGCTGGGCAGACGGGGAGCACTGGCGGCGTAGGAGGGAAGGAAGGCTCTGGCTGTGCTGAACAGGCGGGAGACTCCGACAGCGTAGGAGGGAAGGAAGGCTCTGGCTGTGATGAACAGGCGAGGCGCACTGAAGGCCTGGTGCGTGGTGCTGGAACTGGTGGTATTGGATTGAGGACACGCACAGGAAGCCTGGTGCGGGGAGCTGCTACCGGAGGACTGGAGTGTGGAGGTGGCACAGGATGGGCTAGACAGTGAAGGCGTACAGGAGATCTTGAGAGCAGTGTGGGCACAGGACGTGCAAGGCTAGGGATGTGCACAGGAGGCCTGGTGCGTGAGGCTGGCACCAACTTCACCAGCTGACTAACACGCACCTCAGGTTGAGTATAGAGCGCTAACTCAGGTGCTATCAAATCCCCGACACGATCCGTCGGACGAATATTGTATCTATAGCACCAAGCTAGCAACTCCCTCATTACTCTCCACTCCACTTTCCCCATTAACTCCTTCACAGTCTCTGCTTCGCTCACCTCGAACACTGGCTCTGGTCTCCTCCTTGGCTCCTCACGATAAACAAGGAGAGTTGGCTCAGGTCTATCTCCTGACTCAGCCATACTCTCCCTGAGCCCCCCCCCAATACATTTTTTGGGGTGACTTTCGGGTTTCGCTCTGCACCGCCGTGTTCTCCTTTTCGACTCCATTCGTCTATAACCCTCTTCGCATTGCTGCAGCGAATCCCAGGCAGGCTCCTGCACTCTCTCTGGATCGGCCGCCCACCTGTCGATTTCTTCCCACGTCGTATACTCCATGCCATTGATATCCATAACGTCCTCTCTTCGCTTCTCCTGCTGCCTGTTAACACGCTGCTCGGTCCGTGAGAGGTGGGTGATTCTGTAACGGCGTTCGTCTGTTGAAAGAAGAGAGTCGGACCGAAATGCAGCGTGTAGGTTACTCATGTGCTTAAATGAAAGAATACGTAACGATACATGAAAATACTGAGTACAAAACAACAAACGGAACGTGAAACTAATTACAGCCTATCTGGTGACTACAAAACAGAGACAGGACAATCACCCACGAATTACAAAGCGAAACTAAGCTGCCTAAATACGGTTCCCAATCCGAGACAACGAGAAACACCTGACTCTTAATTGAGAACCGCCTCAGGCAGCCAAACCTATACCACACCCCTAATCAGCCGCAATCCCAAATAATACAAACCCCAATACAAAACACAACATATAAACCCATGTCACACCCTGGCCTACCCAAACTTATAACAAAAACACAAAATACAATGACCAAGGCGTGACAAGGAGTAAATAGAAACATATTTTGACTTGTAGAAACAAAGTTTAGGGGTAGATTTTCGGATTCCTTTCTCTGCGAATTGAACGAGTGGATTACTCAAATTGATGGCGCCAACTAAACGTACCTTTTGGGAAATAAAGATTTCATCTAACAAACGACACTACATGTTATAGCTGGGACCCTTTGGATGACAAATCAGAGGAAGATTTTCAAAAAGTAAGTGAATATTTAATTGTTATATGTGAATGTATGAAACCTTTGCCAGTGGAAAAATATTTTGATGTGGGGCGCTGTCCTCCAACAATTGCATGGCATGTTTTTGCTGTAATAGCTACTGTAAATCAGACAGTTCAGTTAGATTAACAAGAATTTAAGCTTTCAACCGATATAAGACACTTATATGTACATAAATGTTTAAAATCCATAATATTTATGATTATTAATTTGAATTGCGCGCCCTCCAGTTTCACCGGAAGTTGTCCTGCTAGCGGGACACCGATCCAGTACAGTGCCTTTCGGAAAGTACTCAGACCCCTTAGGCCAAATAGTTATATCAGAACAGAATATTAATTATCATGGTCTGAGTGTCTTTAGGTGCCTTTTGGCAAACCCCAAGTGGGCTGTCATGTGCCTTTTACTGAGGAGTGGCATCCATCTGGCCACTCTACCATAAAGGCCTGATTGGTGGAATGCTGATTGGACATGATTTGGAAAGGCACTGTCTATATAAGGTCACACAGTTTACATTGCACGTTAGAACATAAACCAAGCCATGATGTCAAAGGAATTGTCCGTAGATTTCCGAGACATCATTGTGTTGAGGCACAGATCTGGGGAAGGGTACCAAAAAATGTCTGTAGCATTGAAGGTCCCCAAGAACACAGTGGCCTCCATCATTCTTAAATGGAAGAAGTTTGGAACCAACAAGACTCTTCCTAGAGCTGGCCACCCGGCCAAACTGAGCAATTGGGGGAGAAGGGCCTTGGTCAGTGAGGTGACCAAGAACCCGATGGTCACTCTGACAGAGCTCAAGAGTTCCTCTATGGAGATGGGAGAACCTTCCAGAATGACAACCCTCTCTGCAGCACTCCACCAATCAGGCCTTTATTGTAGAGTGGCCAGACAGAAGCCACTCCTCAGTAAAGGCACATGACAGCTCACTTGGAGCTTGGCTAAAACTAATTGAATATGTAATTGAACCAATTGCACTTTATAGCAGCGAGGTGTGGGGTCCACTTGCAAAACAAGATTTCATCAAATGGGACAAACACCCCATTGAAACCTTGCATGCAGAGTTCTGTAAGATTCTCCTACATGTCCAGAGGAAAACTACAATCAATGCATGCATGGCAGAATTAGGCCAATATCCACGAACAATAAAAACTAAAAAAAGAGCAATTAAGTTTTAGAAACATCTAAAATACAGTGACCCCTTCTCATATCATTACCAAGCCCTGCAATGCCAAGAGCTGAGCAAAGAAAAGAGTCCCCTCATCCAGCTGGTCCTGGGGCTGAGTTCACAAACCTGTTCTACTAACGCACTGAAGCCTCTGGACCACAACATCCAATCAATCAGGATAAACCAAATTTCAACACAGTCAAAACAAAACTATATTGCTTATTGGGAAACACAAACATAAGCACAAAGCAAAATGCAGTGCCATCTGGCCCTAAATCGACAGTACACCGTGGCTAAATATTTGACCATGGTTACTGATCAAAACCTTAGAAAAACCTTGACAAAGTACAGGCTCAGTGAGCACAGCCTTGCCATTGAGAAGGGTAGACACAGGAAAAGCTGGATCCC
The DNA here is from genome assembly GCF_034236695.1 of Oncorhynchus nerka. Taxonomy (NCBI): domain Eukaryota; kingdom Metazoa; phylum Chordata; class Actinopteri; order Salmoniformes; family Salmonidae; genus Oncorhynchus; species Oncorhynchus nerka. The sequence continues at coordinate 18,016,064 of NC_088408.1, forward strand.
TGACAAAATGACAAAAATATAAAACAATTAGAGAGTGTCATTTTCCCAAATTTGAAACCCTTATTCAAGGTTTCAAAGATCTCTCTGATGAGGATCAGCTACCCGTCCTGTTGGGGGAGGACGCAGAGAGCTGTGTGTTGGCAGCACACTACATTGGTGCCTGCCATAAGTTGAGGGACAGTGTCTGACAGACCAATCAACCTGCACATGTCCTCTACTGTATGTTTATTGTTATTGTTGAACGTATGGTAATTTTGACCCTTGGTTATTGTTGTTACTGTTGTCCCGTTGACAATTTTGATTCTCATTTTGATTTATTTTCTATATTGTAAATATCCAAAATAAGCTTTGGCAATATGTACAGAGAGAGAGAGAGCAATGACGCAGTGGACATATCTGTACATATATGACGTACTACGACACTTTTCGGGTACCCGTTTTGGCTCTTGAGTGCTACTTTCAGAACTCCTGGCTAAAAAGTTTGCAAATATTTTAGAAAATCTTTTCAACTCAGTAGCTTATGCCTCCACTTTAATCTACATGTAGATCTCTTTGATGCTACAGCTAGTGGAGATAGACACACGCATACAGAAACAGAGAACCTTCCTCGTTGTGATGAGGGAGGCAGCAGTAACAGATGCTCGTTGTGATGAGGGAGGCAGCAGTAACAGAAAACCTTTACAGGCTCGTTGTGATGAGGGAGGCAGCAGTAACAGAGAACCTTTACAGGCTCGTTGTCATGAGGGAGGCAGCAGTAACAGAGAACCTTTACAGGCTCGTTGTGATGAGGGAGGCAGCAGTAACAGAGAACCTTTACAGGCTCGTTGTCATGAGGGAGGCAGCAGTAACAGAGAACCTTTACAGGCTCGTTGTGATGAGGGAGGCAGCAGTAACAGAGAACCTTTACAGGCTCGTTGTGATGAGGGAGGCAGCAATAACAGAGAACCTTTACAGGCTCGTTGTCATGAGGGAGGCAGCAGTAACAGAGAACCTTTACAGGCTCGTTGTGATGAGGGAGGCAGCAGTAACAGAGAACCTTTACAGGCTCGTTGTGATGAGGGAGGCAGCAGTAACAGATAACCTTTACAGGCTCGTTGTGATGAGGGAGGCAGCAGTAACAGAGAACCTTTACAGGCTCGTTGTCATGAGGGAGGCAGCAGTAACAGAGAACCTTTACAGGCTCGTTGTGATGAGGGAGGCAGCAGTAACAGAGAACCTTTACAGGCTCATTGTCATGAGGGAGGCAGCAGTAACAGAGAACCTTTACAGGCTCGTTGTGATGAGGGAGGCAGCAGTAACAGCAGAACAGAGAACCTTTACAGGCTCGTTGTGATGAGGGAGGCAGCAGTAACAGAGAACCTTTACAGGCTCGTTGTGATGAGGGAGGCAGCAGTAACAGAGAACCTTTACAGGCTCGTTGTGATGAGGGAGGCAGCAGTAACAGAGAACCTTTACAGGCTCGTTGTGATGAGGGAGGCAGCAGTAACAGAGAACCTTTACAGGCTCGTTGTGATGAGGGAGGCAGCAGTAACAGAGAACCTTTACAGGCTCGTTGTGATGAGGGAGGCAGCAGTAACAGAGGCTCGTTGTGATGAGGGAGGCAGCAGTAACATATAATCTTTACAGGCTCGTTGTGATGAGGGAGGCAGCAATAACAGAGGTATAATGTTTTTTCAGCATCGCACGGCCTTGTGTGGGAAACTGTAGGTCACAAATGATCAGTCAGCCTTTTGGTGTGATTGACCTGAGCAGGAAATATTTAAGTGGCTCATGCATACAAGGAATAGGTAGCAGCACATCAACCAGCCTGGCAGATCTCTCAGGTGTGCTAGGATGACAGCCAAGGTTGCACACGCTGCAACTGACTGCTCCGAAATGGTCGGGCTAGAACATTAGTGATAGCTTCCACATAAAATATGGTTAGCACTCACTTTAAATTCTCTCTCCATAATGCATTGTAAGTACATTTATAACACTTATAATCATCTTTTACCAGATCTAATGTGTTATATTCTCCTACATTCATTTCACATTTCCACAAAGTGTTTCCTTTCAAATGGTATCAAGAATGTGCATATCCTTTCTTCAGGTCCTGAGCTACAGGCAGTTAGATTTGGGTTTGTCATTTTAGGCGAAAATTGAAAGAAAGGAGCGGATCCTTCAGAGCTATCGCTATGTCCCAGCATTTGGTATTTGTTCTATAAAGACATGAATGATGGATATATTTCTGACCTGTGGTCCTCTGTCTAATCAGATATTGGAGGACCATGGTTCTGGTATAAGGGGTATTGGGTTGATGTGGTGTGTTATTTTAATTGTATTTATTTTAACCGTTATTTAACCAGGAAGGGCTCATTGAGATTTAAAATCTCTTTTTCAAGAGCGTCCAGCGAACGAAGAGAGTACCCACCACATTTCTGAACAATAAAAATGCCCAAATAAAAAGGTAGTAAACCCAAAATGGCTTTGTAAATAAAAGTATACCAGTGCCTGAGCCTACGAGTGACTAGAGAAGGCCAGCCAACCCTGGTATACAAAGTGCAGTGGTGCGTAAGGGTTTTGCAATTTAAAATAAATCTCAAAGTGCCATGGTAAAGGGTGTCAATTGATCTCAAACACTGAGTGGAAGCATTCATATGTAAAATATCCCCATAGTCTAGTAAAGGCATAAATGTAGCTGATACTAGCCTCCTTCTGGCTTCAAAATAAAATCCCAATTTCAGCTTCAATTTTTTTGTAAGTTGTTGAATATGCAATTTAAAAGAGAGGCCGTCATCAATTAAAATTCCAAGATATTTACATTAGGTTCCAACCTCATAAAACCAACATTATAATTTGCATTTGGAAAGCTTTTGCCCCCACGAGTTTCATTTTGGTATCTGTTTCTCTCAGACCGTAGAACTATATAGACCGTAGAACTATATAGACTATATAGACCGTAGAACTATATAGACCGTAGAACTATATAGACTATATAGACCGTAGAACTATATAGACTATATAGACCGTAGAACTATATAGACTGTATAGACCGTGGAACTATATAGACCGTAGAACTATATAGACCGTAGAACTATATAGACTATATAGACCGTAGAACTATATAGACCGTAGAACTATATAGACTATATAGACCGTAGAACTATATAGACCGTAGAACTATATAGACTATATAGACCGTAGAACTATATAGACCGTAGAACTATATAGACTATATAGACTGTAGAACTATATAGACTATATAGACCGTAGAACTATATAGACCGTAGAACTATATAGACTATATAGACCGTAGAACTATATAGACTATATAGACCGTAGAACTATATAGACCGTAGAACTATATAGACTATATAGACCGTAGAACTATATATACCGTAGAACTATATAGACTATATAGACCGTAGAACTATATAGACCGTAGAACTATATAGACTATATAGACCGTAGAACTATATAGACTATATAGACCCTAGAACTATATAGACTATATAGACCGTAGAACTATATAGACCGTAGAACTATATAGACTATATAGACCGTAGAACTATATAGACCGTAGAACTATATAGACTATATAGACCGTAGAACTATATAGACCGTAGAACTATATAGACTATATAGACCGTAGAACTATATAGACCAAAGCCGTGACTGTTGTTAACACAAAGGACTGGAGAGGACTAGACCTACTCACCATTATCCTACAATTGTTGATTCAGTCAAAAACCATCACTGATCCCCCAAGACAACTAACAATTACACCCGCAATATTTTCTACTCCTTCTTTCAAATATTTTGTATTTTTTCCCACCCAAACCTATCAGATACCAGAGGTAAAGTAAATCAACTTAGTTTGTCCGTTGTGCTTTAATTGTATTTGAGAGTTTAAAAGGTCCCTAATACTTTAACCCTGAAAACAGTGACATTGGATCATCTGGAGCAGTGGGTTGAGAAGATGATTGAATGCTGCAGAGCCCATAATGCCCTCTTTGCACTGGTCAGCCCCTGGGAGGAGTGTGTGTGGAGACTGGATCAGGTCGACATCTCCTATTTCCCTTGGAAAGTCGCCGTATTATGGATGGATGGTTTTTGTTTTGTTTCTTTTGTTGAGGAAGGCATATATCAGGGCCTTTCAATCATCAGTAATCAAAGTGGAATTTTAGCGATCAGGATGGAGTGGGTTGAGGTTAGCTGGTTCTGTGTCATGGAATCCATCACACTTGGCTTTAAATTGTGTTTAAAATTATTTTAAATACTTTAGCTGGGCTTGATTGAGCCTGCCTTTCGCCATGGAAACAAAAGAGTAGTTGCAGAAGTGCCAACCCCGCCCATCTGACACTCTGGGCAGGCTAAAGCAAACACTTATAGTCTTTGAAAGATTTCAAATAGTATTTGAACCCAGATCCATGCAGCCAACTTTACACTCTTTTTTTAAACTTTCAATTCAATTCTCATAACAGATGTGCTAGTACGTAAATTCCCCTTCCATCCCTCCCTCCCACCCATCCCTGCACCGCTATGTCTTCCTTAATGTATCTGTGCTGCGTGTGAAATTCCCTCAGACACTCCTTTTGGGGACCAGAGTGGGTTTCTTTCATATCAGGCTCCATAAACGAGCACAGATCCAGGGGAGTGAGAGCAATCAGGAGGTGAACACATGGAGGCTATGGGGACACTCCACCACACCACAGCTGCATGCCACTCCCTGCCATCGCACAGAGCATTAAATTAAAGGTGGGGAGGAGGCCATACGGTTCGGCTCAGATTAATGCCTGAGAAATGAGTTCTCCTATTTGGAGAGAAAAACTCCTGAGTAAAGCTCAGACCTAAAGCACATGAGCTATTGTGAAGAATCCTCTTGCAGAGAGTGGTACACCTGAGACATTGAGCACATTCTACACATATTGTGTAGAATCTTCCAGCGTCTTCTAGTATAGCAGAGAGAAAACCTAAGCATGACTCTGAGGCCAAAAGCACATGAGCTATTGTGTAGGCTCGTACAGGAAAGAAGGGTTCTTTTGAAATTAAGAATTTACGTGAGGTAAATGATGAAAGGTCAGCTCGGCCGGATCACAGATGGATCCCACGACTGCCAACAAATACAGACAGTGAGTCATACAGCACATTTCAGCCTTCTATCAACTCCCACATTCAAAGGCTGTTCTGTTGAGGAGAGAATAATACAATAGAGTAAGAGTAGAAGAAAAGGCCGTGGGGGAAATAGAAAGCCTCAGTGACCCCGTCAGTCCAGGTAACAGCACAGCGGAGGCTCCACTGAGCGATTTAGGCCGCACAGTTAATTCAACCTGACAGGTCTGGATTTAAAATGGGCTTCTCTTCACCTGCCCACACTGGGCCAACTCTCTCCGTCCAATCTCTTTGATGGAGGAGAGCAGTGGAGGAGAGCGGAGCGGAGTGTGCACCCTCTTTTCTGTCGAGGCCAGGCGAGGCAGCGATGTACTTTAGCTAAGGCAGGGTTCAGAGGAGGGTGTTTTATTTGAGGTGAAATGTTGCGATGTTTTCAAAGTGGACAGTCTCCCGCTCGGGGAACTGGCGAGAGATTAGAGGGTGTTATTAGAAAGCAATGAGCTGTACCACCAGAACATAATCCTCCTCCTCCTGTGTGTGTGTGTGTGTGTGTGTGTGTGTGTGTGTGGTGTGGTGTGGTGTGGTGTGGTGTGGTGTGGTGTGGTGTGGTGTGGTGTGGTGTGGTGTGGTGTGGTGTGGTGTGGTGTCGTGTCGTGTCGTGTCGTGTCGTGTCGTGTCGTGTCGTGTCGTGTCGTGTCGTGTCGTGTCGTGTCGTGTCGTCGGTCGCGGTCGTAGGTGTCGGGTAGGGTCGGTCGTGGTCGGTCGCGGTCGTGGTCGCGGTCGTGGTCGCGGTCGTAGGGTCGCGGTCGTGGTCGTGGTCGTGTCGTGTCGTGCGTGTGAGAGAGGTGAAGTGGCATCAATGTCATTGCATCAAATACAACAATGTGTTCTAGAGAGGGAGGAGGGAAAGGCTTCTTCTCTTTCTGATTCATGTTTTGTTTGTGTCTCTGCTTGGTTGCTTAGTGCTCACCTGAACTGAATCATGGATCTTCTGCTGCAGGTCCTTAAAACTCTGCCTCTGGTCAGCCTGAACCCCACCACCAAGTTTGAACACGAGCGAGCGCCAAGGCCTGGGATTGAGGGATCTGAACTTCAGATGCCTGCCTCTCCAAACTTAATTCGGGTTTGTAGTGGTGGATTAGTTTGTGTCTCTCCTACGCGATGTTGCAATTTCCCCTGGTTTACTATGCCTTGCATCACATCGCCCACCCAAGATAATCATGATTCCCTCGCTAGCATCAAGGGAACAAATCAGAGAAGAGCAAAGCTGTTTCTGATTACATCAACGGTTTGAGAATGAAACGAGTATTACAAGAAAACCCTGTTATGCATTATTGCAGGAGTAAGTAGGCATAAGTGTCTTTTAGTATTTTAGATGAGAAAACTGCTCTCATAGCCTTTATAGTAATTTCACCAACAGTGAATTAAATATGCCTGTTCTGTTCTGCAGTGGTAGTTTTGGGGGCCATTGGACTTGTTAACATGTAGGAGAGAGAACTCTTATACCCACAAGGCTTTCCCATAATAAGGAGCTCTTCTTTTGACAGGAAATCAATTCATTCTGTAGCCTACTTCTACTCCTATCGAAATAAATAGATATTGCCAAGTTCAGACACAAACTATAAAATACATGCAGTAGTTGCAGGGGAAAATCCCGAAACTCCTCATTGCCCCCCAGTAAGAGTATCCTACATTTAGGCTATTGGTTATATGTGTATTTCACACTATGTTGAGATAAAAATCGGGGGAATACAGATGAAGGATCTTAATTTGATCTCAAATTAATATTGTACAACTGTAATTCTTGTTTGGATGTCAACCCCCAATACATGTTCATGTCAGCATCACCAATCAACTGCATTACAGTTAAAAAACAACTTTGACTACCACCACTGATTTCTGTATGCTAGCTATGCTACCAGTTTATACGAACAGGAGATAGCATTTAGCTGTAACTTCTTCTAAACCTGAACAGTGACAACTTGTTATGTTGTGCAGCAAAAACCTGACTTTACTAATCACATTGTGGGCCTGTTACAATACATAAATAAGGATGGATTTGATGAATATCCACTCTGTTAGAGCAGATGTGTTGTATCAATCTGGCGTCCTTCTAATATCCCCCACAGATGGCGTTCCATTGACTTATTTACCACACCTAGGGTATGTAAACCTTGTTCCTGATCAAGAATGTGAAGTGGCTGTTACTACTATTACCTACTATCATCTAGTGCTTGCAAAGATCTCTTAGAATGCTGTTTTAATGTCCTCTCACAGATACTCTATATCCTCTGCTGGGACTTTCAAGGACTGTAGCTAATGAGCTTAATTCAGTGTCACAATCAAGCCTCTTACATTTTTTTTGATTTCACTTCAACTTATTAGGGCACATCTTTTGTGCTTAACATTCTGCGTAACAATGTCATTAAACCCTTAACACATCCGTTTAGTAGGTAAATATAATCTGTTCTCACACTTGCCACTGAAATGGTCTTAGTACAGAAAAGGGATTAAGTCATTTGAAAAACACAAATATTTCCTTAGGTCTTATAATCATGTTTTTGAGAAAGAACAAAGTCCTTATTTTTTGTTTGTTTTGTTGCAGACTTCAAAGACAACAACTTAATTCTGGAATAGCTTTGAGGAGCTTTTGTTTCTCACCCTCTGCAGTTTTTGCTTTCAAATGGAATAGTCCTCCCCCACTGCTTATTTGAAGGGACTCTCCACTTTTTATGCCTCCTTCCATCCCAGTCATCCTTGGTGTGCCTGTGTAACGGAGTGATGCTTCCCAAATCTGTCCTCTGTGTGTGGGTCTCTACAGCTGTGGCACCCTCTTACTACATGCCACGACCTCAATGCCCACACTACGTTTGTCTACCATTCCCGTTCCAATCCTCTCCTCATCCCATCCCATATCTTGCCATAAAACTCGGCAACGTTTAACAACCCAATACAAACACAGCCCATGATAATCCTTCTAAGTTCATCATAAAGCACAAATTGGTCGACATCGTTGTAATTATGAGAGATTGAGTTTAGGGATTGCATGGGGGAATCATTTGCCGTAATTGCAGCGAACCATGAATGCATGTTTTATTGCCTTCATAAACTGTTCATGTTGCATGCTTGATGCTGTCAGAATAGTTTAGGATAACAGCGTTCGCTGTCGGTTGCTGCTGTTTTGCAGCATTACTTATTTGAGTAATAAAACACAGAAAAGACCAAATGGGAGATCATTTCCCCAGCTCCAAAATAGCTGGGGTAAAACAGTCTAATATTTTAACATGGTTGGGTTGTTATACTGTAATTTGTGTAGTTGTACCCTAGCCTTTCTGAGATAAATTATTACGTCGAATTGCCTTAGAGGAATGGATCCAATTTTACAGACAGCGTCTACTGAGTTCAATCAGTGTACATCTCTCTCTCTCTCTCTCTCTCTCTCTCTCCATAAAGATGTTGTCTGGATGCTGAGAGATGCAGAGGGAGCTTTCAGCTCCAACTCCGATCAGCCACAATCAGCCAGACGGAGTCAGACCTGGGGAGAAGACATTAGAGAGAATATAGTTATGTGGTGCTGTCGTCTGGTCCTCTGTGTCACTGTCCCTTCTCCCACACCTCTCAGTACTGATGGCAAAACTTGCTCACCTCCTCATCTCTGCAGATTCCTTAGTGTCTTCATCAGCAAAGTGCAGTGTGCTTGTCTCGCTGGATTATCCATAACTTGTATTATATTTCTCACAGCGCTGTGTACTTTGCAAAAAACAGGCTTTCATTGTGAAATGATCATTCTCATGCTTGGTGACTCCTTTGCTTTTTTAGAAGAAAAAAATGGGCATTGTGACATTGTGGGTTAAAACCTGTTGTGACTAGGGGCAGTATTTTCATTTTTGAAAAGAAAAACGGGTAAACTGGATATTTTGTCACGACAAGATGCTAGAATATGCATATAATTGACCGCTTAGGATAGAAAACACTCTAAAGTTTCCAAAACTGTAAAAATATTGTCTGTGAGTATAACAGAACTGATGTTGCAGGTGAAAGCCTGAGAAAAATCCAATCCGGAAGTGCCTCTTGTTTTGAAAGCGCTGCATTCCAATGAGTCCCTATTGAGCAGTGAATGGGTTATCAACCAGATTGCTCTTTCTCCGTATTCCCGAAGGTGTCTACAGCATTGTGACGTAGTTTTACGCATTTATGTTAAGTAATACCTGTAAGCGGCTACATTGCGCAAGTGGTCACCTGATGCTCCCAGAGAGATTCTCGTGTAAAATGCAGAGGTAGCCATTACTCCAATCGGTCCTACTGAAAACTAATTGTCCCGATGGATATATTATCGAATAGATATTTGAAAAACACCTTGAGGATTGATTATAAACATCGTTTGCCATGTTTCTGTCGATATTATGGAGCTAATTTGGAATATTTTTTTGCCGTTTTCGTGACTGCAATTTCCCGGCGATTTCTCAGCCAAACGTGAAGAACAAACGGAGCTATTTCGCCTACAAAAATAATATTTTTGGAGAAAAGGAACATTTGCTATTTAACTGGGAGTCTCGTGAGTGAAAACATCCGAAGCTCATCATAGGTAAACTATTTAATTTGATTGCTTTTCTGATTTCCGTGACCAAGTTACCTGCTGCTAGCTGGACAAAATGCTATGCTAGGCTATCGATAAACTTACACAAATGCTTGTCTAGCTTTGGCTGTAAAGCATATTTAGAAAATCTGAGATGACAGGGTGATTAACAAAAGGCTAAGCTGTGTCTCAATATATTTAATTTGTGATTTTCATGAACAGGAATATTTTCTAGGAATATTTATGTCCGTTGCGTTATGCTAATTAGTGTCAGGCGATGATTACGCTCCCTCATGCGGGATGGGGAGTCACTAGAGGTTTTTAAACCCCCAAGTTATTGAAAACATAATGCTTTGTGAGCTAGTGAAATAGTTATGATTACAGGTGAGAGAAGTAACACAGGTAGACATTTTGTGTCTATTAACTGCGATGAAGCCAGTGATTACATTTAGAGATGTTACTTTTCTTCAAGACTTCCACATTGATCTAGCTCCAGGGATCTTGCCAAAGGATGTAGAATCATTAAGAGGACACTATTTGTGATATTAAGAATGGGCTTCCTTTATTCAACATTGATTTAATTCAGCACTGATTTTATTCAACATTGATTTAATTCAGCACTGATTTTATTCAACATTGATTTGATTCAGCCTTGATTTATTCAACATGGATTTATTCTGCATGGATTTTATTCAACATGGATTTATTCAACATGGATTTATTCAACATGGATTTATTCAACATGGATTTATTCAACATGGATTTATTCAGTCTGGATTTATTCAACATGGATTTATTCAGCCTGGATTTATTCAACATGGATTTATTCAGCCTGGATTTATTCAACATGGATTTATTCAGCCTGGATTTATTCAACGTGGATTTATTTATTCAGCATGGATTGATTCAACCTGGATTTATTCAACCTGGATTCATTCAACCTGGATTTTTCAGCCTGGATTTAGCTGCTAAACAACAGTCTTAGCTGCTAAGTAACAGTCTTATTAAAACCCACACGATAAATAACCCTGTCAAAAGACAAACGTCCCAATTGTTCATGTGATGTATTGCTCTGTGTCCCCTCATGCCAGATGTTGAATTGAACAAATAATCTATTTCATTGCACTTTTCATAGTTCAGTACTGTGAGGCAAAAGAATAGTTCCAAAAGTGCTAACACTTAAATCAAGCCCATAAAGTATTTGAAAGAAAGCATGCTTGTTCAACCCAGGTCCGATGCTAGGTTAGCCACATCTGTGTTGTGATGTTGTGTTCTCACATGCACACGCCCGCACGCATGCACGCACACACACACACACACACACACACACACACACACACACACACACACACACACACACACACACACACACACACACACACACACACACACACACACACACACACACACACACCTACTCATTCCTGGCAGACAGAGAGAGGGGGGAGAGAGAGGTGGGGGTGAGAACGGGGGATCAATCCTGAGGTCATTGCTGGCTAGCTAAAGGTCCTCTGGCTGCACTTAGCAGCCTGGAAATGCTGAATGATAATGTCTTGTAATGGTTTTATTTCTTTGTTTGGATTTTATGTAGTCTATGAGCTATGTAGACCTACACAACCTGAAGTTTGGTTTGAATGAATAACCACATCAGTTTTGCATGGATGGAAATACCTTGAGGATTCAACCTGAACTTTTTTAATCAATTGCCAAATTGATGTCACATTGTTTTGAGAGTTGATGAAATGAGGGGGAAATGTAATATGTAGCTAATTATAAAAACACAGAACCATACTGGCACAGTATTTAGAAATCCATTATGGCATATTTTCCATTTTGCTGCATCCTCATATGCCGGGGATTGTAACTTTCCCTGACTGCCCTCTGAGCGAGGATGACATCATTTGGACCTGGGTGTCGTGAAGACAGAATGAAATAATAATTCTAAGTTCCATATTAGTACTGGAGGAACACGCATATTCCCATGGTGCACCACTGCGACTCTGAGTTACCATTTCAAATGAGGTCACTCGCATCCTCTTGGATTCTAATGACATTTATTGATGTCTTTAATATGTTTTCCCCTTCATATGCAGTGTTATTAATGGACAGAGAGAGCAGGCTGGGGTATAGAGGCGAGGCCGCAGAGAGAGAGATCCCCCTCAGAGGTCTGCCATACTAATCCCTTTGGCCTGAAGCTACAGCTCAATTCAATTCTTCATTTGTCTTTTATCCTCCCTCCCTCCCTCCCTCCCTCCCTCCCTCCCTCCCTCCCTGTCTGATTCTCTGTCTGGGGGGATCTGACATGCATGTGTGTGCATGTGTGTGTGCATGCATATACATGTGTGTTGTGTGTGTGTGTGTGTGTGTGTGTATCTAAGCGTCTGGTTTATTTGATGATGTCAGGTGGTTCTCTTTATTGCGGTTGTCTGGCTTGAACCGAAGAGTCACTCCCAGAGACAGTCTGTATGGTGTGTTGTGTGTGTGAGGAGCAAAGCGGTAAGAGATGGTTCCATTGGGAAGTCAAATATTGGGAAATGTCAGTGGATTGGATGGAGAAGAATCAGTGAGTAGGTCAAGGTCAGAGGAGAGTCCTGTTGTAGGAATGGCAAGATGGCAAGTTTGGGTTGTATTGGCTGGAGAATGGGAATGTAGATGCTTTGTCAGACCACTGCTTCAATACCAAAACTCTATGGGCCAGTTTCAGCCTAGTCATGGATTCAAAAGTGCTTTCAATGGAGAATCTGTATTGAGAACACATGTTAGTCCCACATTAGGCTTAATCTGTGTCCAGGAAACCAGCGCTATATCTTCACTATCCTTATCAGACTGAATGCTGACCTTCATATTTGTCCAACAGCATCATGTACACTATATATACAAAAGTATGTGGACACCCCTTCAAATTAGTGGATTCGGCTATTTCAGCCATAACCGTTGCTGACAGGTGTATAAAATCGAGCACACAACCATGCAATCTACATAGACAAACATTGGCAGTAGAACGGTCTTACTGAAGAGCTCAGTGACTTACAATGTGGCACCATCATAGGACGCCACCTTGTCAACAAGTCAGTTCATCAAATTTCTGCCCAGCTAGAGCTGCCCCAGTCAACTGTAAGTGCTGTTATTGTGGAATCGTCTAGGAGCAACAACGGCTCAGTCATGAAGTGGTAGGCCACAGAAGCTCACAGAATGTGACCGCCGAGGGCTGAAGCGTGGTTGCAACACTCACTCCCGAGTTCCAAATTGCCTCTGGAAGCAACGTCAGCACAAAAACTGTTCGCCGGGGACTTCCGTACAAAAGCCTAAGATCACCATGCACAATACCAAGCGTCAGGTGAAGTGGTGTGAAGCTCATCGCTATTGGACTCTGGAGCAGTGGAAATGCTTTTTCCTGGAATGATGAATCACACTTCCCCATCTGGCAGTTCGACAGACGAATCTAGGTTTGGCGGATGCCAGGAGAAAGCTACCTGCCCCAATGCATAGTGTCAACTGTAAAGTTTGGTGGAGGAAGAATAAGGGTATGGGCCTGTTTTTCATTGTTCGGGCTAGGCCTCTTTAGTTGCAGTGAAGAGAAATCTTAACAATACAACAGACAAGGACATTCTAGACGATTCTATGCTTCCAACTTGGTGGTACAGTTTGGTGAAGGTCCTTTCCTGTTTCAGCATGATAATTCCCTCGTGCACAAAGCAAGGTCCATACAGAAATGGTTTGTCGAGATCGGTGTGGAAGAACTTGACTGGCTTGCACCGAGCCCTGTCCTCAACCCCATCGAAAACCTTTGGGATGAATTGGAACACCAACTGCGAGCCAGGTCTAATTGCCCAACATCAGTGCCGGCAACTCACTGTTGTTCTTGTGGCTGAATGGAAGCAAGTCCCCGCTGCAATGTTCCAACATCTTGTGGAAAGCCTTCCCAGAAGAGTGGAGGCTGTTATAGCTGAAAAGGGGGGACCAACTCCATATTAATTCCCATGATTTTGGAATGAGATGTCCGACGAGCAGGTGTCCACATACTTTTGGTCATGTAGTGTATGTTCCATCGGCAGCTCTTCCGCTTTCATTTGGAGCAACAGCACGAACACAATACACCATGACAGACTGCAAACACACAGAGAGAGACAGTCGTTCTGGTATCAACAAACACAGAGAGAGAGACAGTCCTACTGGTATCAACAAACACACAGAGAGAGAGACAGCCCTCCTGGTATCAACAAATACAGAGAAAGAGACAGTCGTCCTGGTATCAACAAACACAGCGAGAGAGACAGTCCTCCTGGTATCAACAAACACAGCGAGAGAGACAGTCGTCCTGGTATCAACAAACACACAGAGAGAGAGACAGTCCAACTGGTATCAACAAACACACACAGAGAGAGACAGTCCTCCTGGTATCAACAAACACACAGAGAGACAGTCGTCATGGTATCAACAACAAACACAGAGAGAGACAGTCCTCCTGGTATCAACGAACACAAAGAGTCAGAGAGACAGTCCTCCCGGTATCAACAAACACAGAGAAAGAGACAGTCCTCCTGGTATCAACAAACACACAGAGAGACAGTTCTCCTTGTATCAACAAACACACAGAGAGAGAGAGAGAGAGAGAGAGAGAGAGAGAGAGAGAGAGAGAGAGAGAGAGAGAGAGAGACAGTCGTCCGCGTATCAACAAACACAGAGAAGGAGACAGTCCTTTTGGGATCAACAAACACAGAGAGAGAGACAGTCCTCCTGGTATCAACAAACATAGAGAGAGAAACAGTCCTCCTGAACAAACACACAGAGATAGACAGTCCGTCTGGCATCAACAACCACAGAGAAAGAGACAGTCCTCCTGGTATCAACAAACACAGAAAGACAGTCCTCATTCTATCAACAAACACAGAGAAAGAGACAGTCGTCCTGGTATCAACAAACACACAGAGTGAGACAGTCCTCCTGCTATCATCAAACACAGAGAAAGAGACGGTCTTCATGGTATCAACAAACACAGAGAGAGAGACATTCTTCCTGATATCAACAAACACAGAGAGAGAGAGACAGTCCTACTGGTATCAACAAACACACAGAGAGAGAAACAGTCCAACTGGTATCAACAAACACAGAGAGAGAGAGACAGTCATCCTGGTATCAACAAACACAGAGAGAGAGAGAGACAGTCCTCCTGGTATCAACAAACACAGAGAAAGAGACAGTCCTCCTGGTATCAACAAACATAGAGAGAGAAACAGTCCTCCTGAACAAACACACAGAGAGAGACAGTCCTCCTGGTATCAACAAACACAGAGAAAGAGACAGTCCTCCTGGTATCAACAAACACAGAGAAGGAGACAGTCCTTTTGGTATCAACAAACACAGAGAGAGAAACAGTCCTCCTGGTATCAACAAACACAGAGAGAGAAATAGTCCTCCTGGTATCAACAAACACACAGAGATAGAGACAATCCGTCTGGTATCAACAAACACAGAGAAAGAGACAGTCCTCCTGGTATCAACAAACACAGAGAGAGAAACAGTCCTCCTGGTATCAACAAACACAGAGAGAGAGTCCTCCCGGTATCAACAAACACAGAGAGATAGAGACAGTCCTCTGGTATCAACAAACACAGAGAAAGAGACAGTCCTCCTGGTATCAACAAACACAGAGAGAGAGAGACAGTCCTACTGGTATCAACAAACACACAGAGAGAGGGACAGTCCAACTGGTGTCAACAAACACAGCGAAAGAGATAGTCGTCCTGATATCAACATACACACAGAGAGAGACAGTCGTCCTGATATCAACAAACACAGAGAGTGAGACAGTCCTCCTGGTATCAACAAACATAGAGAGAGAGACAGTTCTCCTGATATCAAACACACAGAGTGAGACAGTTCTCCTGGTATCAAACTCGGCTTTGATGCCTCAGTTCAACCCGATGTGAAAGATCATCACTTTAGTCTTCTCTCTTTGACCGCTTTACAAATGAATATAATTCCTCTTTGTGCAGATCTCAGAACACCACTGATGGTAAATCAAGAATACTGCTCCTGCAGTACTCCTCCTCTTTACTATGACCATATTAGGTAAATGCTTGATTAGGCTGCTTCAGCTTCTTTGTACTTCTCCTCTCTCTCCCTCTCTCCCACTCACCCTCCATCGCTTCCCTTATACTACCTAAGACTGATGGTTAATTAAGGTGCAGCGTAAGTTTTTAAAGGCCTCATAATTTTCTTTTTATAGATTTGGCAGTCGTCATGCAGGGCAATGCCATCCACACATCCCTCCAAATGAGATATTTTAATAGCACTCAAGAGGAGCGGCACGGGGCTAGCCTACCTATGATAAGACTCCCTTCCTTTTAAATATCAATAAGACTAGAGCTCTCCAAGCCTCCTGAGAATGAAGTTTCCTTAATGATTTATTTAGGTGGCAGGTGCTTGTTCTCCTGCTAGATCCAAACTGGAGTGAAATTAGTTTCCTCTTCCTCTGCAAGGTCACAGTCACGCAAGCGCCTCTCTCACTTTTTATTTATTGACAAATCTTCAACATCCCCCTCCTCTCCTCCCTTGTTTCCCTCTTTCCTCTTTCAGACTCAGTGGGTATAAAGGCCATGCATCAAAGGTGTTGAGGGGGCAGGTGACATCTGACCACAGGCGTCTTCTCCCCAGGCACCTTCTCCCTGTCGGAACAGAGACAAACAAGCAAGGCCCACGCAGATACAACATTGTGTGGAAGTGAATCGAGCAGCTGTCTTTCTTTTGCTTGCTTGTCTCTCTCTCTCTCTCTCTCTCTCTCTCTCTCGCTCTCTCGCTCTCTCTCATTCTCCTCTCTCTTTCTCTCTCTCCCTCTCTATCTCTCATTCTACTCTCTCTCTGTTTCTCTCTCTGCCTCTCCCTCTCTCACTCTCACTCTCTCTTATTATCCCCACTCTCTGTATCATTTCATCTCCCTCCTCCCACACAGGAATTGGAAGTCAACGGCAAAGTCAAAGCATCGCCCACCACTGAACTACTGTTATCACAGCCAGCCGCAGAAATACAAAAACCCCTGTATTGATTTGACTTCCTGTGAGTGTCAATCTACATAAAGTTGCTAGCTAACGATAGCTAAAAATAGTCTTATGTCACTTTAAGAGGTATCTAGTTGAGATCGGAGTGAAGATGTGGAGAAGAGTGGAGAAGAGAGGAGAAGAGTAGAGAAGGGTGGAGAAGAGTGGAGAAGGGTTGGGTAGAGTCGGGGGAATCATGCACCTATATTATTTAGGGATTTTCAATTTCAAAGTCTTCCTTATTCATTTCATAAATTTGTAGGCTGATAAAAGCACAGGAAGTTGTTGCCTTTATAAAGAACAAATTCAAAGACTTTGAAATTGAAAATCCCTAATAATATAGGTGCATGATTCCCCGAATCTACCCCACCCTTCTCCACTCTTCTCCACCCTTCTCCACTCTTCTCCACCCTTCTCCACTCTTCTCCACAGCTTCACTCCGCTCTCAACTAGATGCTAAAGTCTAAACATCATCACACACATTCTCTTTGTCCACACTCTAACCATACAACAGTGTCAGTAAATTTGTACTGGAGATTTAAGCCAGTATATGCACACACATCCTAGTTCGAAAAGCCTCTCTGGCTGTCCCTTTCATGGAAAAGACAAACAAAACCTCCTGAAACATAGAGGAACTTCTGCCACATTGTGTTGTTGACACAAAGGGACGTGAAACAAAGACTTGTCAGCCCGGTGGCACTTCATGAACAGACTGTAGGGACAGAGGCTGTTGCTGTTGTGAGAGTTGTTGTGAGAGTCAAACGACACTGAAAAAATTGAAGAGAGGGTTGAAGAAACCACAGATGCTACAGTTCGACTGATGTCACAGTGCTCACATTATAATGAAAGATTATTCAAACATTTATGTATATGAAAAGACTAACTAGAACATTACTAAACTTTTGTAAATACATCATACCACTAAACGTGTTAATTTGATATAGTCTTATTTTCAAATCGTTTTGTTCTGAACTGAACCACTATTTTTTTTGTTTCGTTCCACCGACCAGCAAAATAAAGTTCGGGACCAGTTCGAAAAAGAAAACAGAGTTCTATATCATTCCACTCTGTTCCTTTTTAAACCTGTGTAAACAGCTGTTGTTACATTTAGCTCATTCAATGACTTCACCAATCAGTGAGGATAGAGCAGGCAAGCTAGTTGTTTACACGCATGATCCACAGACAAGTGTAGTCTATGCCGCAAGATGCCACTGAAATGTTGCATGTGGGGAGAGAGCCAAAGAGGGTTGAAAAGGAGGCCTGAAGCGCCGGGCATGTTCTTATGATATGAATGATCTGAATTACGTCCACAGAATTACACCTAGGAGGAGCTGCTTCTATGGAGGAACTTTGAATGTTGTTTGAGCAAGCTAGCTAACAAGCTTGTGTGTGCAGACCAGCACCAGAATTAAAAACACATCTTACCTTTTTGTACTTAATAATTCCAATGTGAAACATGATAACTAGCCCTATAGTGTCCTTAACTAGCTTTGAACAAGTGAATCCATTCTTTTCTAGCTAATTGAGGGAGTAAAAGTTGTATCTCTCCCTCTCCTCTGAATTGCTTGTAATGTCAGTACAGTAGCCTATGCTTCTGAGGTGGGAGGGGCAAGTAGCCTAGACATGCACACTCACTGGCAAAGATTTTCAGCTTGCAGGAAGACACTGGAATACCTTTCTGAGTGAGGACTTTGCATAGGCACTTTGTTACATTTTTTTGTGGGACTAGCAAAAATGCCTGGAACGTAAAATAACATTATTAACAGGTTGACATGCTTTTAACTTATTGACGTTACCCATCCCTTAAGCGGGATAATTGTCATCAGCAACGGCTGAATAGCATAGCGCCTCAGTCAAATAATATTACTAAAAATATTAATATTCATGAAATCACAAGTGCAATATTGCAAAACACAGTTTAGCCTTTTGTTAATCCACCTGTCGTCTCAGATTTTGAAATGATGCTTTACAGCAAAAGCAATCTAAGCGTTTGTGTAAGTTTATCGATCGCATGACAAAACATTAAGTACACTTATCATCAGGTCGCTTGGTCACGAAAATCAGAAAAGCAATCAAATTAATCGCTTACCTTTGATGATCTTCGGATGTTACAGTTACACAACAAATGTTCCTTTTGTTCCATAAAGATTCTTTTAATATCTAAAATACCTCCGTTTGTTTGACGCATTATGTTCAGAAATCCACAGGAAAGAGAGGTCACGACAACGCAGACAAATTCCAAATAATATCTGTAATGTCCACAGAAACATGTCAAACGTTTTTTATAATCAATCCTCAAGTTGTTTTTAAAATATATAAGCGATAATATATCAACCGCAAATGTCTTTCACAGTAGGAGAGGGAAAAGCAATACCTATCCAAACTCTGTTGCGCGAGCAAAACTCATGTGACCACTTGACGCGATGTTATCGTTCTGGCTCATTTTTCTAAATAAAAGCCTGAAACTATGTCTGAAGACTGTTGACACCTTGAGGAAGCGATAAGAAAAGGAATCTGGTTGATATCCCTTTAAATGGAGCAATGGGAGGCTATGGAACATGGAGTTTTCAAAATAGAAGCCACTTCCTGGTTTGATTTTTCTCAGGGTTTCGCCTGCAATATTAGTTCTGTTATACTCACAGACAATATTTTGACAGTTTTGGTAACGTTAGAGTGTTTTCTATCCTAATCTGTCAATTATATGCATATTCTAGCATCTGGTCCTGAGAAATAGGCTGTTTACTTTGGGAAGTTATTTTTCCAAACATAAAAATAGTGCCCCCTAGCTTAAAATAACGATTCTGTTCCAGAACAGTATGGATGACTTTCGTTCCCGGTTCTGTTTCTGTTCCTTGTAAAATGTTGTTATTTTCCAGTTTTTGGTTCTCTTCCCTGAACTGCCTCCAACCCCTGGTTCTTTCTAGTGTACTTATAAATTGAAGATACACTACATGACCAAAAGTACATCTCGAATAACTCATTCGAAAATCATGGGAATTAATATGGAGTTGGTTCAACCGTTGCTGCTATAACAGCT
The DNA here is from genome assembly GCF_034236695.1 of Oncorhynchus nerka. NCBI lineage: Eukaryota > Metazoa > Chordata > Actinopteri > Salmoniformes > Salmonidae > Oncorhynchus > Oncorhynchus nerka. The sequence continues at coordinate 18,035,805 of NC_088408.1, forward strand.
TCCACTCTTCTGGGAAGGCTTTCCACTAGATGTTGGAACATTGATGCGGGGACTTGCTTTCATTCAGCAACAAGAGCATTAGTGAGTTTGAGCATTGATGTTGAACGATTAGGCCTGACTCGCAGTCAGTATTCCAATTCATCCCAAAGTTGTTTGATGGAGTTGAGGTCAGGGCTCTGTGCAGGCCAGTCAAGTTCTTCCACACCGATCTCGACAAACCATTTCTGTATTGACCTCGCTTTGTGCACGAGGGCATTGTGATGCTGAAACTGGAAAGGGCCTTCCAAACTGTTGCCACAAAGTGGAAGCACAGAGTCGTCTAGAATGTCATTGTATGCTGTATCATTAAGATTTCCCTTCACTGGATCTAAGAGGCCTAGTCCAAACCATGAAAACAGCCCCAGACCATTATTCATCCTCCACCAAACTGGTGAAGCGTGATTCATCACTCCATTTCCACTGCTCCATAGTCCAATGAGCTTAACACCACTCCAGCCGATGCTTTGCACTGCACATGGTGATCTTAGGTTTGTGTGTGGCTGATCGGCCATGGAAACCCATTTCATGAAGCTTCTGACGAACAGTTCTTGTGCTTACATTGCTTTCAGAGGCAGTTTGGAACTCGGTAGTGAGTGTTGCAACCGAGGACATTCTACTGCCAATGTTTGTCTATGGAGAGCATGGCGGTGAGCTCGATTTTGTACACCTGTCAGCAATGGGTGTGGCTAAAATGGACAAATCCACTAACTTGAAGGGGTGTCCACATACTTTTGTATACATAGTGTATGTTCACCTTGAAGTATTCTCTCCAGCTGCCATTGATGTGAATTCCACAGGTCTTAAACATGTAATGGGCTGGTTCCCACTGATCTAGAGTGATGTAGCTGTGTTAGATAACACATGCAGCCACAGGGCTAGGCCCTATTGGCCTTGGGCTCTGGGGATTTCTATGTCTGTGTGTGGGCATATATATATATGTGTGTGTGTGTGTGTGTGTGTGTGTGTGTGTGTGTGTGTGTGTGTGTGTGTGTGTGTGTGTGTGTGTGTGTGTGTGTGTGTGTGTGTGTGTGTGTGTGTGGTGGAAGTAAAGTTTAGCCATCCCTGCGGGAGATGAAGAGAGAGAGTGGGAGAGACAGAAACATTAACTGGCAGAGAGGCAGGGTCAATTTGTGTGGGAATAAGGATGAAGTCTGTGGATTAGCATGTTTGGACAGGGTGACTGATTGTTTGGACAGTGTCAGTGACGGAGTGAGCCGGAACATTGACTCCTATGGCCAGCGGGAGATTACACTGAGCTTCTCTGGCTGAATCGCCATTGTTATTCCACCCATACTGGTGTGTGTGTGTTAGTGTGTGTTAGTGTGTGTGTGTGTGTGTGTGTGTGTGTGTGTGTGTGTGTGTGTGTGTGTGTGTGTGTGTGTGTGTGTGTGTGTGTGTGTGTGTGTGTGTAGGCATGGGTGCAAATTACAATACGTCTCAGCTTCATCTGAAACAACATGACCCATTTTATTTCTCTCATAGATAGCCTATTGAGAAATGAGAGATTTCCCCATCCGTCTTCCAATAGAAAATTGAAAGTAGATGACCATGTCAAATTATTCTAAAAAGCAATTATTCACTAGGATGCTGCTTATGTCTTGATGTCAACGTTGCTCCCGAGGTTAAATGTTGACATCAATTGGAAGAAGCAATGTTGCCTGTATGGTGCTTGTTGCTATGTACATTGCCAACAAATCACTGGTGCCTTTTGTAACCTATTAGTCCACTGAAAGATCCACAGGAGAGGTATCGATTGGCATCCCAGATACTGTAGTCAGTAGCAGGTAGAAGATGCGCTGGCTCATATTGATGAGTTATTGACCAGGCTTCATAGAGTTGGATAGAGGATTCCCTTTCTGTCACAGAAGCGGCCATTGCAAAGACAGGAGATGAGCTCTCTAGCACATCTCTATGCTGGGCTTGCAGGTAGCATACTGTATAGCATCAATTCAAATACATTTGTACTTGTCACAAGCTTCATAAACAACAATTGAGGACTAACAGTGAAATGCTTACTTACGGGCCCTTCCCAACAATGCAGAGAGAAAGAAAATAGAGAAATAATCGAAAAATAAAACAAGTAATAATAAATACATAATGAGGAATGATAACTTTGCTATATGCAAGAGGTACCAGTACCGAGTCCATGTACGAGATAATGTGGGTATGAGATAATGTGGGTATGAGATCATGTGGGTATGAGATAATGTGGGTACGAGATAATGTGGGTACGAGCACACAGCAGATTGCAGGTGTGAGTGGGGAAAAGTGTTGGCCCAAAGTGGAGTGCTTTTGACTGGGCTTGCAGGCACTGTAGCTGCTAGCTGGTAGCAGGTGTGTGGTGGGAACAGGACATGACCAGACTGCAGACAACGGAAGGCCTCCAGAGATCACAGGAGCAGATGCAGGGCAGGTTAATTGTAGCTTCGCTCCATTAGGAAGTCCGTGTCTCCGTGTTATGTCTGAACAGGACTTACCTTCTCACTCTGTTTCCCTGTGACCCACGCATATGCCTGGGAAATCAACGGAGACCGTCATTTTAGTTTTTGTTAGATTTTGGAATAGGTCTCTTCTCTACTCTGTTTGGGGGGAAGGGGTTTGTATATCTGTCAAATAGAAGATAATTGCTGTTGCTGGGAATCATGATTTGGTTTGGTTGGGATGTAGGAGCTGTGCTACAAACAATTTATTGAGCCAAATTTGGTCTGTGTTGTTTGGATCAACTGGACTTTGTCTTGAACGAGAGGAAGAGGAAGAGTTCCTTCAGAGACCATGAACCTTTTTGGGATAGGTGGCAGCATTTTCACTTTTGGATGAATAGCGTGCCCAGAGTGAACTGCCTCCTACTCTGTCTCAGATGCTAATATATGCATATTATTATTAGTATTGGATATAAACCACTCTGAAGTTTCTAAAACTGTTTGAATGATGTATGTGAGTATAACAGAACTCACATGGCTGGCGAAAAAACCTGAGAAAAATACAACCAGGAAGTGGGACATCTGAGGTTTGTAGTTTTTCAAAGCTTGGCCTACCGAGTACACATTGAGATATGGATGAGGTTGCACTTCCTAGGGCTTCCACTAGATGTCAACCGTCTTTTGAAACTTGAATGAGGATTCTACTATAAAGGAGGGGCTCATGAGACCTGTTTGAGTCAGTGGTCTGGCATAGTACCTCGGTCTCATGACGCAAGCTCCCGACAGTTACCTTGCATTCCAGTGCTTTTTCTGAAGACAAAGGAATTCTCTCTATCTTTAATTCTGTGAATAACATTAGTATCTTTTATCAATGTTTATTATTAGTATTTCTGCAAAATCACCAGATGTTTTGGAATCAAAACATCACTGCACGTAAGGCGCCAATGTAAACTGAGATTTTTTAATATAAATATGCACATTATCGAACAAAATATACATGTATTGTGTAACATGATGTCCTATGAGTGTCATCTGATGAAGATCATCAAATGTTAGTGATTCATTTGATCTATATTTCTGCTTTTTGTGACTCCTATCTTTAGCTGGAAAAATGGCTGTGTTTTTTCAACTTGGCGTTGATCCAACATATGTTGTGCTTTAGATGTAAAGCATTTTTGGAATCGGACACGATTGGTAGATTAACAAGATGTGTATCTTTCATTTGCTGTATTGGACTTGTTAATGTGTGAAAGTTACATATTTCGAAAAAATATTTTTGAATTTCGCCTGATGCCTTTTCAGCGGAATGTTGTCGAGGTGTTCCGCTAGAGGAACCCCTGTGCTAGAAAGGTTAAATGCGTCCTAATTAGTATTGATCTATTTTACAAGACATCTTGGATGGAATCAAACAAGTTCCCCACTCGCAAGCCCTAATGACTTATTTTCTCATGGAGTACTTACAGGGCTGTGTCATCCAGCGATCATACACTGTTTACCAGGGGGCAGGGCTACTGACGTTAAGGCTAATCTGAAGATGGTGCTGGCTAAAGCTAAAACTGGCAAGTGTAGAGAGTATAGGGATATTGTTATCCACATCGGCACCAACGATGTTAGGATGAAACAGTCAGAGGTCACCAAGCGCACGCAACATAACTTCAGTGTGTAAATCAGCTAGAAAGATGTCGGCATCGAGTAATTGTCTCTGGCCCCCTCCCAGTTAGGGGGAGTGATGAGATCTACAGCAGAGTCTCACAACTCAATCGCTCGTTGAAAACTGTTTTCTGCTCCTCTCAAAAGATAGAATTTGTAGATAATTGGCCCTCTTTCTGGGACTCACCCACAAACAGGACCAAGCCTGGCCTGTTGAGGAGTAACGGACTCCATCCTAGCTGGAGGGGTGCTCTCGTCTTATCTACGAACATAGAAAGGGCTCTAACTGCCCTAGCTACACAATTAGATAGGGTGCAGGCCAGGCAGCAGGCTGTTAGCCAGCCTGCCAGCTTAGTGGAGTCTGCCACTTGCACAGTCAGTGTAGTCAGCTCAGTTGAGCAAAACTAAACATGGCGGTGTTCGCCTTAGCAATCTCACTGGAATTTAGACCTCCTCCATTCCTGCCATTATTGAAATAATAGGGCTACTTAATGTTAGATCCCTCACTTCCAAGGCAGTTATAGTCAATGAACTAACTGATCATAATCTTGATGTGATTGGCCTGACTGAAACATGGTTTATGCCTGATGAATTTACTGTGTTAATTGAGGCCTCCCCTACTGGTTACACTAGTGACCATATCCCCCGGGCATCCCGCAAAGGCGGAGGTGTTGTTAACATTTACGAAAGCAAATTTCAATTTACAAAAACCCCCCCGACATGTTCGTCTTTTGAGCTTTTCGTCATGAAATCTATTCAGCCAACTCAATCACTTTTTTATAGGAACTGTTTACAGGCCTCCTGAGCCATATACAGCGTTCCTCACTGAGTTCCCTGAATTCCTATCGGACCTTGTAGACATGGCAGTTAATATTCTAATTTTATGTGATTTTAATATTCACATGGAAAAGTCCACAGACCCACTCCAAAAGACTTTCGGAGCCATCATCGACTCAGTGAGTTTTGTCCAACATGTCTCCGGACCTACTCACTGCCACAGTCATACTCTGGACCTAGTTTTGTCCCATGGAATAAATGTTGTGGATTTTAATATTTTTCCTCATAATCCTGAACTATCGGACCACCTGTTTATTACGTTTGCAATCGCAACAAATAATCTGCTCAGACCCCAACCAAGGATCATCAAAAGTCGTGTTATAAATTCTAGGACAACCCAAAGATTCCTAAATGCCCTTCCAGGCTCTTCCCACCTACCCAAGGATGTCAGAGTATAAAAATCAGGTAACCACCTAAATGAGGAACTCAGTTTAACCTTGCGCAATACCCTAGATGCAGTTGCACCCCTATCAACAAAAATAATTTAAAAAAACATTTGTCATAAGAAACTAGCTCCCTGGTATAGAGAAAATCCCCGAGCTCTGAAGCAAGCTTCCAGAAAATTGGAACGGAAATGGCTCTACACCAAACTGAAAGTCTTCTTACTAGTTTGGAAAGACAGCACCGTGCAGTATCGGAGAGCCCTCACTGCTGCTCGATCATCCTATTTTTCCAACTTAATTGAGGAAAATAAGAACAATTTATTTTTGATACTGTCGCAAAGCTAACTAAAAAGCAGCATTCCCCAAGAGAGGACTTCTTTGAGGAAAAGATCCTGATAATTAGAAAACAAATTACGGACTCCTCTTTAACTCTGCGTATTCCTCCAAAGCTCAGTAGTCCTGAGTCTGCACAACTCTGCCAGGACCTAGGATCAAGGGACTCAAGTTTTTTAATACTATATCTCTTGACACATTGATGAAAATAATCATGGCCTCTAAACCTTCAAGCTGCATACTGGACCCTATTCCAACTAAACTACTGAAAGAGCTGCTTCTTGTGCTTGGCCCTCCTATGTTGAACATAATAAACGGCTCTCTATCCAGCGGATGTGTACCAAACTCACTAAAAGAGGCAGTAATAAAGCCTCTCTTGAAAAAGCCAAACCTTGATCCAGAAAATATAAAAAACAATCAGCCTATATCGAATCTCCCATTCCTCTCAAAATGTTTTGAAAAAGCTGTTGCGCAGCAACTCACAGCCTTCCTGAAGACAAACAATGTATACGAAATGCTTCAGTCTGGTTTTAGACCCCATCATAGCACTGACACTGCACTTGTGAAGGTGGTAAATGACCTTTTAATGGCGTCAGACCGAGGCTTGCATCTGTCCTCCTAGACCCTAGTGCTGCTTTTGATACCATTAATCATCACATTCTTTTGAAGAGATAGGAAACCCAAATTGATCTGCACGGACAAGTTCTGGCCTGGTTTAGATCTTATTTGTCGGAAAGAAATCAGTTTGTCTCTGTGGATGGTTTGTCCTTTGACAAATCAACTGTACATTTCGGTGTTCCTCTGTGTTCCTCCGTTTTGGGACCATTATTGTTTTCAATATATATTTTACCTCTTGGTGATGTCATTCGGAAACATAATGTTAACTTTCACTGCTTTGCAGATGACACACAGCTGTATATTTCGATGGAACATGGTGAAGCCCCAAAATTGCCCTCCCTGGAAGCCTTTGTTTCAGACATAAGGAAGTGGATGGCAGCAAATGTTCTACTTTTAAACTCAGACAAAACAGAGATGCTTGTTCTAGGTCCCAAGAAACAAAGAGATCTTCTGTTGAATCTGACAATTAATCGTGATGGTTGTACAGTCGTCTCAAATAAATCTGTGAAGGACCTCGGCGTTACTCTGGACCCTGATCTCTCTTTTGATGAACATATCAAGACTGTTTCAAGGACAGCTTTTTTCCATCTATGTAACATTGCAAAAATCAGAAACTTTCTGTCCAAAAATGATGCAGAAAAATTAATCCATGCTTTTGTCCCTTCTAGGTTAGACTACTGCAATTCAACTTTCCGGCTACCTGGATAAAGCACTAAATAAACTTCAGTTAGTGCTAAACACGGCTGCTAGAATCTTGACTAGAACCAAACATTTTGATCATATTACTCCAGTGCTAGCCTCTCTACACTGGCTTCCTGTTAAGGCAGGGTCTGATTTCAAGGTTTTAGTGCTAACCTACAAAGCATTACATGGGCTTGCTCCTACCTATCTTTACGATTTTGTCCTGCCGTACATACCTATAAGTACGCTACGTTCACATGACGCAGGCCTCCTTATTGTCCCTAGAATTTCTAAGCAAACAGCTGGAGGCAGGGCTTTTTCCTATAGAGCTCCATTTTTATGGAATGGTCTGCCTTTCCATGTGAAAGACGCAGATTCGGTCTCACCCTTTAAGTCTTTCTGGGAGACTCATCTCTTCAGTAGGTCCTATGATTGAGTGTAGTCTGGCCCAGGAGTGTGAAAGTGAATGGAAAGGCATTGGAGCAACGAACCGCCCTTGCTGTCTCTGCCTGGCCGGTTCCGCTCTTTCCACTGGGATTCTCTGTCTCTAACCCTATTACAGGGGCTGAGTCACTGGTTGACTGGTGCTCTTCCATGCCATCCCTAGGAGGGGTGCGTCACTTGAGTGGTTTGAGTCAATGACGTGATCTTCCTGTCTGGGTTGGCGCCCCCCTTAGGTTGTGCCGTGGGGGAGATCTTCATGGGCTATACTCGGCCTTGTCTCAGGATGGTAAGTTGGTGGTTGAAGATATCCCTCTAGCTGTGTGGGGACTGTGCTTTGGCAAAGTGGGTGGGGTTATATCCTGCCTGTTTGGCCCTGTCCGGGGGTATCGTCGGACGGGGCCACAGTGTCTCCCGACCCCTCCTGTCACAGCCTCCAGTATTTATGCTGCAGTAGTTTATGTGTCGGGGGGCTAGGGTCAATTTGTTATATCTGGAGTACTTCTCCTGTCTTATCCGGTGTCCTGTATGAATTTAGGTATGCTCTCTCTAATTCTCTCTCTTTTTCTCTCTTTCTTTCTGTCTTTCTCTCTTTCTGTTGTTCTTTCTCTCTCTCGGGGGACCTGAACCCTAGAACCATGCCTCAGGACTACCTGGCCTGATGACTCCTTGCTGTCCCCAGTCCACCTGGTCGTGCTGCTGCTCCAGTTTCAACTGTTCTGCCTGTGGCTATGGAACCCGGACCTCTTCACCGGACGTGCTACCTGTCCCAGACCTGCTGTTTTCAACTCTCTAGAGACAGCAGGAGCGGTAGAGATACTCTGAATGATCGGCTATGAAAAGCCAACTGATATTTACTCCTGAGGTGCTGACCTGTTGCACCCTCTACAACCACTGTGAATATTATTATTTGACCCTGCTGGTCATCTATGAACATTTGAACATTTTGGCCATGTTCTGTAATAATCTCCACCCGGCACAGCCAAAAGAGGACTGGCCACTCCTCATAGCCTGGTTCCTCACTAGGTTTCTTCCTAGGTTCTGGCCTTTCTAGGGAGTTTTTCCTAGCCACTGTGCTTCCACACCTGCATTGCTTGCAGTTTGGGGGTTTAGGCTGGGTTTCTGTACAGCACTTTGTGACATCAGCTGATGGAAGAAGGGCTTTATGAATACATTTGATTGATTGATTGATTGATTGTGTGTGCGTGCGAGCGTGCGTGCATGTGTGTACATGTAGCTGATCAGCCCACAGCCTTATAAGGCTCCAGAGCCAGTTCAGGTCCAGGAAGACTGGCCTAGTGAGGCTGACCCTGCCACACAGCCACTAGTCTAACTAGCCACCAGCTGGTCAGGCCCTGGCACTTGAGCAACTGCCAGAGCATTTTGTTAATGCCAGTGCTTGCCCTTGTTGAGCACGGGCACAGCAGGGGCCCACGATCTGACTCCTGGCTGCTCTGCCAAAACACCCAGAGGAGAGCTCAACCACACTCTAGCCCAGTCTACTAATACGCCCAGAGGAGAGATCAACCACACTCTAACCCAGTCTACTAAAACGCCCAGATGGGAGATCAACCACACTCTAACCTAGTCTACTAAAACTCCCAGAGCAGAGCTCTATATGTTACTCTCTCTGTCTCTGTCTGTCTTTCTCTCTGCATACCTCTCGCTTTCTTTCTCTCTCTCTCTCTCTCTCTCTCTCTCTCTCTCTCTCTCTCTACCTCTTTCTCTCTCTCTCTACCTCTTTCTCTCTCTCTCTACCTCTCTCTCTCTCTCTCTCTCTCTCTCTCTCAATTCAATTCAATTCAATTCAAGGACTTTATCTCTCTCTCTCTGTGTTTGTCTTTCTCTCTCTATATTCCTCTGTCCCTCCTATTCCCTTTCTCTCTCTCTCTCTCTCTCTCTCTCTCTCTCTCTCTCTCTCTCTCTCTCTCTGTCTTTCTCTCTTTCTATACATCTCTCTCTCTCTATGCATACCATTCTCTCTCTCTCTCTCTCTCTCTCTCTCTGTGTTAGTCATTCCCTTCTCTCTCTCTCTCTCTCTCTCTCTCTCTCTCTCTCTCTGTCTTTCTCTCTTTCTATACATCTCTCTCTCTCTATGCATACCATTCTCTCTCTCTCTCTCTCTCTCTCTCTCTCTGTATACCTTTCTCTCTCTCTGTGTTTCTCTCTCTCTCTCTCTCTCTCTCTCTCTGTGTTTGTCTTTCTCTCTATATATACCTCTCTCCCTCCTATTCCCTCTCTCTCTCTCTCTCTCTCTCTCTCTCTCTCTGTATACATTTCACTGTCTTCCTCTCTCTCTCTCTCTCTGTATACCTTTCTCTGTCTTCCTCTCTCTCTCTGTATACCTTTCTCTGTCTTCCTCTCTCTCTTTATACCTTTCTCTGTCTTCCTCTCTCTCTCTCTGTATACCTTTCTCTGTCTTCCTGTCTCTCTCTCTCTGTATACCTTTCCCTGTCTTCCTCTCTCTCTCTCTGTATACCTTTCTCTGTCTTCCTCTCTCTCTCTCTCTCTCTGTATACCTTTCTCTGTCTTCCTCTCTCTCTCTCTGTATACCTTTCTCTGTCTTCCTCTCTCTCTCTGTATACCTTTCTCTGTCTTCCTCTCTCTCTCTCTGTTTGTCTTTCTCTCTCTCTCTATACCTCTCTCTCTCTCTCTGTATACCTTTCTCTGTTTGTCTTTCTCTCTCTATACCTCTCTCTCTCTGTTTGTCTTTCTCTCTATATATATACCTCTCTCTCTATGTATACCATTCTCTCTCTCTCTCTCTCTCTTTCTCTTTCTCTCTCTCTCTCTCTCTCTGTCTTTCTCTCTTTCTATACATCTCTCTCTCTCTATGCATACCATTCTCTCTCTCTCTCTGTTAGTCTTTCTCTCTCTCTCTCTCTCTCTCTCTCTCTCTCTCCCTCTGTATACCTTTCTCTCTCTCTGTGTTTGTCTCTCTCTCTCTCTCTCTCAAATTCAAATTCAAATTCAAGCTGCTTTATTGGCATGAAAAACATTGTGTCAATATTGCCAAAGCAACAATGTATACAATATACATTGTAACAAAATTATAAATGATAGCAAATAATAATAAAAATGTAAATACAGAAATAATAACAATAAAATGGTAACAGTCAATAGTAGAAATGTAATAAATATAAAATCAAATTATGGAAAATGTAACTATAACTAACTTATAACTAAATAACGGTCATCTTCTTCTTTATATCAGTACTACAACTACAATCATCATTACTACGACTACTACTACCATCACTAAACTGTTATCACTACAATTACCAACCATATTTGGAATGATAAACATTAATAATTATAGTAATAACAATAATAGTAATAATAAGTAAGTTACTGTTTACTATGCAGATGTTATTATTCAGTGTCCCTCAGGCTATGGCAGGAAAAAACGTATTTGGCTGCAAGAGGAGCCATTGCTCCTTCGCCCATGAGTATTCTTAGTTTTTCCTCTGGGTTCAATTTGTAAAAATTTGGAATATATGTAGTCATTTCTGTGAATAATGAATCTCTTTGTGAGGAATATTTATCACAGTAAAGGAGAAAGTGCATCTCTGTCTCTACCTCCCCTGTCATGCAGTGACCACATACACGCTCCTCTTTGGGTAGCCATGTCTTTTTATGTCTGCCGGTTTCTATTGCCAATCGGTGGTCACTCAGCCTGTACTTGGTAAGGATCTGTCTCTGCTTCGTATCTCTGACAGAGTAGAGATAATCAGCCAATTCATATTCTCTGTTTAGGGTCAGATAGCAATTTAGTCGGCTATGGGATTTTGTTTTGTTTTTCCAGTATTGTAAATATGATTCCTTTGATTGGTTCATGATTTTGCTTATTGGAAATCTTTCTTTTGAAGCAGTGCTGGTGTCAGCTTGGTTGGTGAGGTCCAACACCAGCTGACTGAGAGGGCTCGTTTCTGGGCTCAGCTCTTGGGTTTGAAGTGCTTTAAATTGCAGACTTGAATTTGGACTTGAATTTATATGTAGCCAACATTTTTATGATATTTTATGTATTTTCATTACTACTGCCCTACATGCAATAGTTGGTGTATTTCTCTGGACTTGTAGAATTTTCCGACAGAATTCTGCATGTAGGGCTTCAATTGAATGTTTGTCCCACATTTTAAAGTCCAGTTTATTGAGTGGCCCCCAAACCTCACTTCCGTAAAGAGCTATTGGATAGGATTAAACTGTCAAATATTTTGGTCCAAATTCTAATTGGTTGATTTTAAATAATTTCATTTTTATTGCATACATTGCTCTGCGGGGTTTTTCTTTGAGTGCATTCACTGCCATATTAAAGTTTCCCGATGCAGATATGGTCAGACCAAGGTAGGTGTAATTTTTTGTGTTTTCAATTAAGGTGTTGTTCAAGGTGAATTTACATTTATGTTTCTGACATCTCGTTTTTTTTGGGAAAATCATGATTTTTGTTTTTCGGAAATTTACTGCCAGGGCACAATTATGGCAATATTGCTCTAGAATATCAATCTTCTGTTGAAGACCTTCTTTGGTTGGTGATAGAAGTCCCAAGTCATCAGCATATAGGAGGTATTTCACCTCTGTGTCAAATAGTGTGAGTGCTGGGGCTGGAGAATGGTCCAACAGGTCTGCTAATTCATTGATATAAATGTTGAAAAGATTTGGACTCAAACTGCAGCCTTGTCTCACACCTCGACATTGTGAAAATAATTATGTTCTTTGGTTTTTGATTATTATTGCACACTTGTTTTCTGTGTACATACATTTTATTAAGTCATACACTTTACCACCAAGCCTACTTTGGAGAATTTTGTAGAATAGCTCTTCGTGCCAAATAGAATCAAATGCTTTTTTTAAAGTCAATAAAGCAAGCAAAGATTTTTCCCTCTTTTTTTTGGTGGACGTGTTTATTAATTAGTGTGTGTAAGGTGTATGTATGGTTAGTAGTGTGATGGTTAGGGAGAAAGCCAATTTGACATTTATTTAATAGAAAAAATTATTGAAGAAAGGTTTGAATTCGTAATTATTGGGGTATGATTTGTCTCCACTTTTGTGGATAGGGGATGAGCCCCTGGTTCCAGACATCAGAGAAGTAGCCAGAAGTTAAAACCATGTTGAACAATTTCTCTCTCTCTCTCTCTCTCTCTCTCTCTCTCTCTCTCTCAACGTGGTAATGGGGGGTACTCAATCATTCAGCTGAAACGTTTTGCCAAGTAGGTTCAGAGGAGTCAGTCAGTCAGTGATTGGTTGGTTATCTTTGGAGGGAGGAAGGTGGCTTGGATAAGTGAAGTGCTGATGAACGCAAGGCGGTAATGAACCTGGATGAGGGTACACTCATAGGCGGAAATTCCAGGGGGGGGGGACATGGCCCCCATCCTGGGAAAAATACGATTTGTCCCCCCCCAATATATCACTGTAAACATAACTATGTAATTTCAATAATATTAATAATACGCAATGAAAGCACTTGTGCTGATTATAGACACTTAATAGCGCATTTTTAAGTTTCAAAAAATTGCGACCCCCCCCACCCTTTGCCTCACAATGGTTTGATCCTACTGCCAGTTATTTAGCTGGCAAGGTCATAGAGGGTTCGTATCTACTGTCCGAAAGGCACTCAATGCACGTAACTGACGTGAGGTTAATCCAGTCAATCGCGCCATATCAATGTTTTTTAAAAAAATGTTGGCAGGGTTCACACACTAGCTGAATTTTCAGAGCTAGCGCGCAAACTAAAGCAAACATTGACTATCAAGCTAGCTAGTACTGGACTGATAAGGAACAGTGCTATAACTATTATTAGTAGTAGTAGTTTTATAATGAATTAAACATTTGAACAAGTTGGGACAACCCTTCAGTTAACTACTGTACCTATCAATTATCCAGTTGTAGTAATTATGGTTCCTCAATATACATTTAACATATTACAACGTAGGCTATGTATTACAGCACTACTTTTGGTGTGCCCCTCAGGAATTGCTCTTGAGAAAATTTTATGTAATTGTCCCCTCCAAAGTTGATATCAGATTTTCGCGCCTGGGTACACTGCTCGTTGTGTGTTTGTGTGTATGAGATTACACTGCTCGCTATAAGAGTAAGCCAGAGATATTTTCAAGGCAGTTGTCTATATCTACACTGAATGTAGAAGTCATTAAGAAAACCTTGAGTTTGAGTTGCAGCCTCAATTAATTGGGGCATAGACTTGGTGTGGAAAGAGTTCCACGGGGATGCTGGCCCATTTTGACTCCAATGCTTCCCACAGTTGTGTCAAGTTGGCTGGATGTCCTTTGGGTAGTGGACCATTCTTGACACACACCGGAAACTGTTGAGCTTGAAAATCCAGCAGCATTGCAGTTCTTAAAACAAACCGGTGCATGTGGCACCAACTACCATACCACGTTCAAAGGCACTTAAATCTTTTGTCTTGACCATTAATGGCACACATACACAATGTAAGTCTCAATTATCTCAAGGCTTAAAAATCCTTGAACAAGTGACATTAATAAGGGATCATAGCTTTCACCTGGTCAGTCTATGCCATGGAAAGAGCATGTGGTCTTAATGTCTTTTACACTCAGTGTATATATACAGTATATATTCTAGGAGCCACTCAGCCAGAATGTTTATATGATCCCTATAGAGAATCAAACCCACAGCCTTGGCATTGCTAGCCACACAGGACCATACAGTATTGACTGGTCATAGTCAGTACTCAGAGAGTGTGATTGATTGACAGACAGGCACATCATGTCATATGAATTTAGAACAGTCTTGTATCTTGCTCTACTTCAATGCCTCCTGGGCTAAGTTAGATATTACAACACAAGTACATAGCGAGAGATCTGACTGCTCAGCTTGGTTTCTGTGATCTCAATGGTAATAGTGTGTCTTTAATCAAGAGAAACTCTGCATTATAACAACAATACCATACACTGTGTTCCAGTGGTTCTTTCTGAAGAAACTGATGTTGTGAAAATTAACAACTCTTAAGTTGAACACCTTAAATAGGAAACCGTAATAGTACAAATACTTAGTTTTTCCCATTTTGTCAACTGGAGGGCAATTTAACAAGCTTGTAATCCACAAGGTTACATAGTTCCTTGATGTGTATAGGCTGTGTGCTCCACCCCAGTCACTCTCTAGCCACACCCATTGCCACTTCCTGGTTTGACTTCCTAGGGTGTGTTCACACTAAACGGAACCAAACGGAAGAAAACTGAACCGACGGTGGTCAGAAAAGGTTCCTTAAAAGTAATTATATATATTATTTAAAAGGCTTGTTTTCTCACAGTATCAGTCAAAAGTTTGGATACACCTACTCATTCCAGGGTTTTTCTTTATTTTTACTATTTCCTACATTGTAGAATAATAGTGAAGACATCAACACTATGAAATAACACATATTCAATCATGTAGTAACCAAAAAAGTGTTAAACAAATCAAAATATATTTTATATTTGAGATTCTTTAAAGTTTCCACCCTTCTCCTAGATGACTTTGCACACTCTTGGTATTCTCTCAACCCGCTTCACGAGGCAGTCACCTGGAACGCATTTCAATTAACAGGTGTTCCTTGTTAAAAGTTAATTTGTGGAAATTCTTTCATTCTTAATGCGTCAGTTGTGTTGTGATAAGGTAAGGGGGTATACAGAAGATAGCCCTATTTGGTAAAAGACAAAGGCCATATTATGGCAAGAACAGTCCAAATTAGCAAAGAGAAACGACAGTCCGTCATTACTTTAAGGCTTGAAGTTCAGTCAATACGGAACATTTCAACAACTTTGAAAGGTTCTTCAAGTGCAGTCACAAAAACCATCAAGCGCTATGATGAAACTGGCCCTCATGAGGACCGCCACAGGAAAGGAAGAGTTACCTATGCTGCAGAGGATAAGTTCATTAGAGTTACCAGCCTCAGAAATTGCAGCCAAAATAAATGCCTCACAGAGTTTAAGGAACAGGCACATCTCAATATTAGCTGTTCAGAGACAGCGGGAATCAGGCCTTCATGGTTGAATTGCTGCAAATAAACCACGACTAAAGGACACCAATAAGAAGAAGAGACTTGCTTGGGACAAGAAACACGAGCAATGGACATTAGACTGGTGGAAATCTGTCCTTTGGTCTGATGAGTCTAAATTTGCGATTTTTGGTTCCAACCGCGGTGTCTTTTTGAGACACAGAGTAGGTTAATGGATGATCTCCGCATGTGTTTTTCCCACTATGAAGCAAGGAGGAGGAGGTGTGATGGTGTGGGGTTGCTTTGCTGGTGACACTGTCAGTTATTTGTTTAGAATTCAAGGCACACTTAACCAGCATGGCTAGCACAGCATTCTGCAGCGATGCGCCATCCCATCTGGTGTGCATTTGTTTTTCAAGAGGACAATGACCCAACATACCTTCAGGCTGCGTAAGGGCTATTTGACCAAGAATGAGAGTGATGGAGTGCCTTGCCTCAACGATCACCCGACCTCAACCCAATTGAGGTGGTTTGGGATGATTTGGACCGCAGAGTGGAGGAAAAGCAGCCAACGCTGCTCAGCATATGTGGGAACTCCTTTAAGACTGTTGGAAAAGCATTCCAGGTGAAGCTGGTTGAGAGAATGCCAAGAGTGTGCAAAGCTGTTATCAAGGCAAAGGGTGGCTACTTTGAAGAATCTTAAATATAAAACATAATTTGATTTGTTTAACACTTTCTTTGGTTACTACTTGATTCCATGTCTTATTTCATAGTTTTGATCTCTTCACTATTATTTTACAATGTAGAAAACAGTAAAAATAAAGAAAAACCCTTGAATGAGTAGGTGTGTGCATGGTGAGTGCACTAATGAACCAGTGGCATTCCCTTTTATGTGCTTCTGGATTATCATTCTAATACAGGGTGAAGAGGACGGGCCTCACAGCATGGCCCCATGCATGCACACACACACACACACACACACACACACACACACACACACACACACACACACACACACACACACACACACACACACACACACACACACACACACACACACACACACACACACACACACACACACACACACACACACACATTCACATTCTGATTCCCACATTAAATGCTATGCATGAGGCCAGGCTGGGCAGCAGTCTACACAACAGCAGTCTACACAACCATTCAGGGATCCCTGCTATTGTTCCTCACCACAGAGACTGACAGTGCAGTAACTTTATGTCACAGGTGACATAACGAGACTTTGGGTTGTGACAGGAGTTTGTGTGTGTGTGTGTGTGTGTGTGTGTGTGTGTGTGTGTGTGTGTGTGTGTGTGTGTGTGTGTGTGTGTGTGTGTGTGTGTGTGTTTGGAGCTGAGCAGAGCTGTAGGATACAGCCTGCAGGGTTGTTTGCTGCCAAGAGTAACACATCCAGTCAATAATGACATCTGCATCGCAACATGAACGTTATATTAGCTGTGTTAGAACAAAGTGAAGAACTAGTAATTTGAGTTGTTGATATCTTTAGTCGATATTAAAATGCTGGATCATTTACCATTAATGTGAATGGCCTGGAATGACAAGTAGTGGTGTTGGAGGTGATGTTGGAGGGCCAGTAGGAGGCACTCTTTGAGGAGGCACTCTTTTTTCCTCTGGTCTAAAAAAATATCCAATTGCCCCAGGGCAGTGATTGGGGACATTGCCCTGTGTAGGGTGCCGTCTTTCAGATGGGATGTTAAACGGGTGTCCTGACTCTCTGTGGTCGCTAAAGATCCCATGGCACTTATCGTAAGAGCAGAGGTGTTAACCCTGGTGTCCTGCCTAAATTTCCAATCTGGCCCTCATACCATCACAGTCACCTAATCATCCCCAGCTTCCAACAGGCGCCTTCATTCACCCTACTCTCCCCTGTAACTATTCCCCAGGTTGTTGCTGTAAATGAGAATGGGTTGTCAGTTCACTTACCTGGTAAAATAAGAGTTAGATAAATAAATAAAAACAAGTAGTTGACCACAACCATGTCCCTATTTGACATCAAGTACTTACAGTTTTATATGATTATTTTTAAGAACTGTAGCTGATCTGTGGAGAAGAGGTTCAGCAACCAGTAAAGACAAGGTGCATGGTTCAATTGAATGAAAATTAAACGGTTTAAAAAATCTACTGAGAGAGAAATGCATCAAAGGAATTCATAAGCACGTAATGCTCTCCGGCCACTTAGATACAATCTTCCTGTGCTAACATTAGTGATCACATAGCCGAGCCTCTGCTGTCTTGATGTCACAGGGATTTGTTACCAGGCGATGGGTTGCCATGGACACCGTAGATTAGTCAGAGATCAAGGACGATGTCATCGGTGATGGAGGGCGAGATGTCTGGACTTTACAGCATCTGACATTTTTATTGGACAAGAGAAATTAAAATATAGATGGCTTCAGCTCGAGGGTCATAGACGAGGGGCAGAGGCCTTGCTTATTATTTTCTGAGATAGCACCATTTACCAATGAAGGAGAAGGAGATGTGGTCAGACTGTTGCATAATTAAAGGGGAAGAATACAAAAACTCAGAGGAACTGGTCTTGAGGTCCCGATTACAATTTGCGGGGTACACTGTAATGCCAACATTTGTAGATATTCATTTTACAGTAAGAAAAACATGACAACAACAGTCCCAAAGAATCATGTTGAATTTGATAAATACAAAAACAACCAAACTTTTAAATCACTCCTGTGTACCTCAGTTGGTAGAGCTTGGCTCTTGCAATGCCAGGGTTGTGGGTTTGATTCATATGAGGGACCAGTATTTTTTTAACCTTTATTTAACTAGGCAAGTCAGTTAAGAACAAATTCTTATTTTCAATTACGGCCTAGGAACAGTGGTCCTGTATAGGGGAAGAACAACAGATTTGTACATTGTCAGCTTGGGGATTTGAACCTGAAACCTTCTGGTTCCTAGTTCAACGCTCTAACCACTAGGCTACACTGCCACCCAATAAGGATAAAATGTATATGATAATGCATGTGTACTCCTGTAGTGGTGTGTGGGTAAAGTCACTGGGGAAGCAAGGACAAGGGGGAAAAAAGCCATGTTAATACTAACGTGTTTTGATAATTGTGACCGACTGCCTCGATTCGGTCTTGTGTAGCAACATTTGAAATTATGTTTTTTACATGGGATAAAAGCAGAGACTCAGAGCTAGACAATGGTATATCATACACTGCAGTTGAGGAACAATGGGAAAGTAATTCTGCTTTGAAAGTTGATAAATTTGTAACTCCTCGTTTGAGAAAATGGCCCTTGAATGTTTTGGTGAACCTACTGGAGAGCTCTTCTTTGTCTACACCCATTCAGCATCGTTCACACCCTGATCAGTTGTCATCTGAGACATTATTACTGATGATAGGGCGACATAAACTGTATCTTGGAAAGTCAGATTCACATGGAATTGTTGTGCAATTTCAATGTTTAAATATCAAACTATTTGTGAAAATATTAAATGTAATAAGTAAAATATGCTCAATCAGTGGCCACGCCCACGTGAATAGGCATTGGTTGGAAATGATGAACCCACCCCCTTTCTACATTTCTATAACAGCCCCCGTGACCCAAATCATGGCAAACTAAGCCAACCTCAGCATGAGCTCTGGTTGTGAATGGTTGAACGACTACAACCTAAAGAAAATAGCATTGTATTCCCAATGACTGGTGTCCATATGTTTAGAAGGGTGAATTTCAATGTGGAGGTGACGATCGTCACGCTGGAAGGATGAATATGACTACACCAGCCAGAATATAGCCTGAGCTTATAGTATGGCACCTTGGTATGAACTTTGAACTCTTATTCACAAAAGAAGTGATACATCCTAGTCGAGTTATCAGCAGCAGCAGCTATAAACTCTCACGCAATGATCTGTTTCACCTGTTCCTGTGATTGTCTCCACCCCCTCCAGGTGTCGCTTATTTTCCCCAGTGTATTTATCCCTGTGTTTCCTGTTTAGTCAAGTCAACCAGCGTGTTTTTCCCATACTCCATTTGCTATTCTCCTTTTTCTAGTCCTCCTGGTTTTGACCCTTGCCTGTTTCTGGACTCTGTAACAGCCTGCCTGACCATTCTGCCTGCCTTGACCACGAGCCTGTCTGCCACTCTGTACCTCCTGGACTCTGATCTGGTTTTGACCTTTTGACTGTCCATGACCATTCTCTTGCCTACCACTTTGGATTATTAAACATTGTAAGACTCCAACCATCTGCCTCCTGTGTTTGCATCTGAGTCTCGCCGTGTGCCTTGACGAACTGGCCTTGACAGAACCACAGACTTGGACCAGCTCCACCACGCTGTCTCCCTGCAGGGAGCCACCATTAGGAGACATGAGGAGTTGGTACAGGGCCTTTTGGAAGGGCTCAGGTCCTTGATGGAACGCCACAACCATGGGTTAAAGGCTATCATGGAGCAAATCAGGGAGTTAGCTCAGAGGATGCCTGCCACCTTTGAAAAACCCCAATCACCCAGTAATTTTCCCCCTATCTGTGGTGAGTTTGTACAGCCTATCCCAGCTCCCTGAGAACCCCGCTTACCACCACCGGAGCGATATTCGGGGAATCCTGGTACCTGCGAGGGTTTTATTTCTCAGTGCTCGCTTACTTTTGAGCTACAGCCATCTTTGTTTCCTTCAGACAGATCGATGATGGCATATATTATCATGCTAATGTCAGGAAGGGCACTCTCCTGGGCTACAGCAATTTGGGAGCAACAATCTGCATTTTGTGGTCATCTGGAGGAATTTATGGCAGAAGTGAGAAAGGTATTTGAGTCTCCAGTTTCCGGAAGAAAGGCGTCCAACAAACTGCTTGACTTGATTCAAAACTCCTGTGGTGTGGCAGACTACGAGGTTGATTTTTGCACTTTGGCCGCCGAGAGTGCCTGGAATCCGGAGTCTCTTTTCAATACTTTTTTGCATGGATTATCTGAAGAGGTAAAGGACGAGCTCGCTGCTCATGAATTGCAGATGGATCTCGACTCCCTTATCACCCGTACCATTGAAATTGAGGGACTCCTAAGGGAACGCAAAGTGAGAAGTCTGGTCTCGGGCACACTCGTGCACCCGCTATGGCTCGTTCACCTCCAAGGGACTCCGGAAGTTTCCGAAGGCAGCTCTTCCGGGACGATTCGAAGCGACCCGAGCCCTCTCGGGAATATGCAACGGGTGAGTTGGATACTCCTGAGCCAATGCAATTGGGAAGAGCTAGTTTATCAGTTGGGAACGCTCACAGAGGATGAATAATAACTGTTGTCTGTACTGTGGAGGGGCAGGACATTTTATAGCTACTTGCCCTATTAGGAAACCTTTGTCTCTAGTGGGTACCAGTACTATGGTGAGTCAGACTGGGAGTTCCCTAATTCCCATCACCGGCACATCCCCGTTTTGATCTTGTGCTGTGGGAGACCAATCTAAGTCTCTCTGAGTGCTCATTGACTCTGGGGCTGACGAAAATCTTATGGATGCCATGATAGCTTCGGAGCTTGGTATTCCCACTCACCCTCTCTCTGTGCCCATGGATGATAGGGCACTGGACGGCCGCTCAACAGGGGAAGTCACCCATAGTACTGTGCCCGTTCAATTACGGATTTCTGGTAACCACAGTGAGACAATACAGTTCCTCCTCATTGCATCTCCCCATGTTCCAAATGTTTTGGGATTTTCCTGGCTTCAAAAACACAATCCGATGATTGATTGGACCACAAGCTCCATCCTGGGTTGGAGCCCATTTTGCCATTCCCTCTGCCTTCAAGCAGCACAGCCTTCCTCAAGTTGTCTTCCTCAGGATGTTAGCAAGAATGTGGATGTCTCTGCAATCCCGACAGAATACCATGACCTCCTGGAAGTGTTCAGTAAGACACGTGCTACTTCCCTTCCCCGTACCGTCCTTATGATTGTGCCATTGATCTTCCATTAGGCACTACACTACCTCGGGGTCAATTGTATTCTCTGTCTGGACCAGAGACCAAAGCTATGGAGGAGTCTCTGGCTACTGGGGCCGTCCGTCCGTCTGCATCTCCTGCTGGCGCAGGGTTTTTCTTTGTGGAGAAGATGGACAAGAACCTGCATCCGTGCATTGACAACCCGCGGACTTAATAACATTACTGTCAAGAATTGTTACCCTCTCCTCGGCGTTTGAACCTCTCCAGGGGGCACCATATTTTCCAAGTTGGACCTTCAAAATGCCTACCACCTGGTTTGGATACACGAGAGGGATGAGTGGAAGACAGCCTTCAACACAGCCAGTGGACATTATGAGTACCAGGTCATGCCATTTGGACTCACCAACGCCCCCGCTGTTTTCCAGGCTTTGGTCAATGATGTGCTTCGGGACATGCTAAACCGGTTTGTGTTCGTGTACCTTGACGACGTCATGTTTTTTCCCCGATCTGCACAAGAACATGTTCTTCATGTCAGACAGGTCTTTCAGCTCCTCCTGGAGAACCAACTGCTTGTGAAAGCCGAGAAGTGTGAGTTCCACCGCTCTGCAATCACCTTTCTGGGATATGTCATTGCTGAGGGCAATGTTCAGATGGGATCCTGGAAAGGTGAAAAGACTGGTGGATTGGCTTCAACCAACGTCCAAGGTGCAGTTGCAACGGTTTCTTGGGTTTGCAAACTTCTACTGCGGTTTCATTCAGGACTACAGCAGCCTGGTGGGCCCCCTCTCGGCACTCACCTCTCCCAAGGTAATGTTCAAATGGTCACCAGCTGTTGACAAAGTCTTTGTGGACCTGATGCATCGGTTCACAACAGCACCCATCCTCATGCATCCGTACCCCTCGCTTCAATTTGTGGTGGAAGTGGATGCTTCGGATGTTGGAGTGAGGGCCATCCTGACCCAGCAATCTGCTCAGGACCAGAGGCTTCATCCCTGTGCCTTCCTGTCCCATTGTCTCAATCCTGCTGAAAGGAAATACGATGTTGGCAACCGAGAACTCCTGGCGGTGAAGACGGCATTGGAAGTGTGGAGGCACTAGCTGGAAGGAGCGGAACAGCTATTGTGGTCTGGACTGACCATAAAAACCTGGAATATCTCCGTACAGCCAAGTGCCAGATTTAACTCAATCTCCTACCGCCCAGGGTGAAAGAATATGAAGCCTGATGCCCTCTCCCGCCTATACAGTTCCTCTGCCACACCCTCAACCTCTGAAACCAATCTCCCTACCTGATGCCTTGCTGCCACTGTGGATTGGGGTATTGAGAACCTGGTCCACCAGGCACAACGCTCCCACCCTGGACCTGAATGGATCCAGACCCAGGTCCCGTTGTACACTAGCCTTACTCCGACAACATTAATGGTGGCCCACAATGGTTCCTGACGTCTCTGCCTTCGTCACCTCATGCACAGTATGTGCTCAGAATAAGACAGCACAAGAATCTCCTTCTGACCTCCTTCAGTTCCTACCGGTTCCTCGTTATCCCTGGTCTCATTTATCTCTGGACTTGGTCACTGGGCTCCCTCCGTCTCATGGCAACACTGTCATTCTGTCGGTAGTCGATCGGTTATCCAAGGCCGCCCATTTCATCCCTCTCCCCAAACTACCTTCTGCCAAGGAGAAGGCCCAGCTTATGGTTTAGCATGTCTTCCGGATCCATGGACTCTCGGTAGACATGGTCTCCAATCGTGGTTCTCTTCTCAGTTCTGGAAGGCATTCTGCACCCTTATTGGGTTGTCCGCCAGCCTGTCATCTGGATTCCATCCCCAAACTAACGGTCAGTCAGAGTGAGCCAACCAAGACCTGGAGACCAACTTAAAGGTGCCTGGTCTCAACCAAAAAGCCAACCTGAAGCCGTCAACTGGTCTGGGTGGAGTATGCCTGGAACACCCTTCTCAGTTCTGCCACGGGACTCTCCCCTTTCGAGTGCTCCATGGGATATCAGCCTCCACTTTTCACAGAAAAAGAGCAGGAGATCAGCGTACCCTCAGACCCGATGTTTGTCTGCCGCTCACTCAGTTTAGCTCAACGCTGATTGGCTATTATTGTATAATTTTATCATTACGGGAGGCCAAAAACTTCCCTTGCTACGGGTTGCAACAATATCATCATCTTTTTGACCAGTCAGCATCAAATACAGGTGAAGTTGGAAGTTTACATACACCTTAGCCAAATACATTGAAACTAAATCACAATGCCTGCAATTTACTCCTAGTAAAAATTCCCTGTCTTAGGTCAGTTAGGATCACCACTTGATTTAACCTCTTGCTCCTACCTGACACGCAGGCGTCCCATCTAGGCATCTGGAAATGCAAATGCGCTACGCTAAATGCTAATAGTACTCGTTAAAACTCAAACGTTCATTAAAATACACATGCAGGGTACTGAATTAAAGCTACACTCGTTGTGAATCCAGGCAACAAGTCAGATTTTTAAAATGCTTTTCGGCGAAAGCATGAGAAGCTATTATCTGATAGCATGTAACACCCCAAAAGACCCGCAGGGGACGTAAACCCCACCTCTTTAAGGAATACCTAGGATAGGATAAAGTAATCCCTCTCACCCCCCTTAAAAGATTTAGATGCACTACTGTTCCACTGGATGTCATAAGGTGAATGCACCAATTTGTAAGTCGCTCTGGATAAGAGCGTCTGCTAAATGACTTAAATGTAAATGTAAATGTAAATGTAAACAAAATAATTAGCATAGTCGGCGCTACACAAAACGCACAAATAAAATATAAAACATTCATTACCTTTGACCATCTTCTTTGTTGGCACTCCTAGATGTCCCATAAACATCACTATTGGGTCTTTTTTTCGATTAAATCGGTCCATATATAGCCTAGATATCGATCTATGAAGACTGTGTGATCAAGGAAAAAAATAGCGTTTTAAAACGTAACGTCATTTTTTTTTAAAATTAAAAAAGTAGACGATAAACTTTCACAAAACACTTCGAAATACTTTTGTAATGCAACTTTAGGTATTAGTAAACGTTAATAAGCGATCAAATTGATCACGAGGCGATGTATATTCTATAGCTGTACGTCTGGAAATAATGTCCGGGTAAATCTCAACCAAAATATCAGGTCGGAGACCGGAAGAAAGGCCCTGCCTTGCGTCCGTTTGACCAAGAAACAAATCGTAGGCAAATAACAAGACTGTTGACATCGGGTGGAAGCTGTAGGTATTGCAACCTCGGCCCCATTTAATGTGGTTCACCTTTATCAATGGGTTGAAGTGGCGCATGGATATATTTTTCCATTTTCAGTGATCAGATTTTCCTGCACTTTTTGATGAAACACACGTTCTGTTATAGTCACAGCCGTGATTTAATCAGTTTTATAAACATCTGAGTGTTTTCTATCCACACATACTAATCATATGCATATACTATATTCCTGGCATGAGTAGCAGGGCGCTGAAATGTTGCGCGATTTTTAACAGAATGTTCGAAAAAGTAGAGGGTCGACTTAATGACTCTCCTAAGTGTATGTAAACTTCAGACTTCAACTGTAGATGGGCTACACATACAGAGACAGAGAGGTGCTGTTTCACTCACTCAGATGCTTTCTCCAGTGAGATACATTTTGGGGAAGCCTGGCTTCCCTTGGCGTCCATGAATACCACTGATGCACTCACTACTGTAAGTCGCTCTGGCTAAGAACGTTTGCTAAATGATTCAAATGTAGATGTATATGATACTATTGCTTTTTCAAAAAGTTAACAATGACAACCACTGTAATCATCCTGAAGTTGAGTCACTATAAACACAAATGCAACCAACCTCTCTATATGACAGTCACCATATGACACATCGATATAGAAGGATCAGGATCCACTATGGATCCAATCACTCTGTGGAATCAGTGACAGAGAGAGGTGACTGTAGTCCCCGGAGGTCTGATCTCTGATTTAAGAGACCTGTGCTACTTGTGTTAATCAATACTACACAGCTGGCTGGGATAAATCCACTGAGTTCTGAGGCCACCGGCCCTCCCTCCCTCCCCCCCTCCCTCCCTCCATCCCCAACACAAAACAATCTCAACTCCCGTTCAAAACAGCCAAAAGCTATCAGTGCCATGGATCACGAGGGCACTGACATGTCAAATGAGCTTGGGATTAGCACCTGAATCCAATAGCTAGAATGCTAGTGAGTTTGACGGACGGTCTTGTATGTGAATTGTGACATCTGAAAAGGCTTTGAACAGAATGGCTAAGGTTCTGACTCACTGTATCATGTGTGGCTGGGCTGAAAGATGGATGAAAAATATCATTTTGATTGAAGAGAGTTTGGCCTCCTGATCATCCTAATGTTGGAAAGCAGAAGAATAAGCATGAATGTGGATTTACATAGTGAAGCGCAGTTCGCTGTGTCTGAGACCACTTTAGATAGTATCACACAATCTCCAGTTAGCCAAGTCACCTGTGATACAAGTCAGTACTCGACGTCCATCCATGTCTGAGGATGTTGGGAGATGACGTGGAAACCGGCCACTAGGGGGCAACAGTGAGCGCTGTTGCCTTAAAGAAGGTTTCGGTTTTGCTAGGGAGTTGTGGACGGGGATGGTGGATGGGCGTAAGCATCACCTTCTGGTGCCAAAGATGACATGTTTGAATCCAATGATATAAAGTAAGCATCTGCCTCTGGTGCCAAATGTTGCATGTTTCAATCCTGTGATAGAAAGTTATTTTTGAGATTTTTGTTTAAGCCTATCCCAAACCTCAGTTAATGCCTAAACTTAACCTCAAACACTTCAAAATGTGATGTTCGAGAAACATTGATGGCAATTATAGTATCAGGGTAAGGAGTAGTGAGTCTGAATTAGAGGGGCAAGACACCCCCTCCAGAGGGCAAGCAGTGCTTTCTGAAGTTCAAAGCCTACATTTGTAGGATCTTAATTTGATCATCCTGTTGCAGAATAACTTTTCTGCAATGCAGGAAAGGTAGAACTTGTAGTTGAGGTTTAAAAAGGGTTCTGAAGTTGCCATTTCACATAGAAATTTCAGACTTGATTTCCTCTTCCAGAAAAGTATGAACCCCAAAACATAACAAACAAAACGTTTATGAATTATAATTTACATTTAAGTCATTTAGCAGACGCTCTTATCCAGAGCGACTTACAAATTGGTGCTTTCACCTTATGACATCATCACGTTCCCTGTGTATGATCATATATTTTGATACATTGAATGTTAATATTTTGAAACTGTGTTTTAATTTGTTTACCTCCTGTTTAAGGAAGTGATGTTACTGAGAACTGCTCCTATATATGGGACCTTCCACCCCCACCTGGGATATGGATGCCTGATGAAGACCAAAACGTTGTTGTAAGTAAATATCACCTGGGAGCCTGAGCAGCAGTGTGCGGCATTTCCTTTCTGTTTTCGATAAATTATAATCCACATAATAATTCACTATTTTCCTGCTGTAGAAAACTTGCTCAAATTAAGATCCTACATCTGTACTCTGTACGTCTGCAAAGCAACACTGAATCAGAGTGACAAACCTTAGAGAGAATGGTAATAGGAGCTTTGGGTCAGCGGCCAATGATAGGTTGTGATGTCTAACACATCTCCTTGTCCCCCATCAGGACCACTGAGGAGGACTAACATCAAACAGGGACAGACGGCTCCATTATTCCACATGACTTGGCCTGTATTAGCCTGCTATCTGTGATGTTCACCCATCACCCGGAAGGCACTATTACCCGACTGAACGATTCCCAACGTGTAAACCGTTGGTCAGTTTGGAGTCTTGATGTCTTACAAACGTGTCTGTTGTAATATGTGGGCTTTGGTGTAGAAGTAGATGAAAAGGGGGAATTTCAGGAATGAGAAGATATTCAGTTTACTCTAAGTTGGTTGATTTTACTCTTTGGTTGATTGGTTGATTTTACTCATAGGATAGGGGAGTCGGCAGGGGGAACATAAAACCTCCAAGAAATACAACCTATATATTTCCTGTGTAAAAACCTTTAAATCATAAATTGAGAAACAATCAATGCTGTAGGAATGGTAAATTGAAGCTGCACAGTGCTGTATTTGGGGTGATATAGGGCATTGACCTGGCTGGTGCATTTTTTACGTCCAAAACCATAGGGCTTTTCTCAGCTTCAATTTAGAAAGTGTTTGCTCAGCACCCAGGCCCATAGCTGATATGATGAGTGAGAGCACCTGCATTCAAAATGGCTGCTCTGTCATACCCTGATCAGCTATTGGCCTGGGTGCTGAGCAAACACTTTCTAAATTAGGTCTGAAAACAAACTGATCTGTTACATCACCTGAGGGTTTTGTATGCCTTATGCATAACATATGTGTCCTGCTATGCATTATGGACTCAGTGCCCTTGTGGTAAGACTGACCATCCTGAGATTGGAAGGCTTGGAGTCCGATCCCCTGCCAAATCATACCAAAGACTTGAAAATGGGACCCAATGCATCTCTGTTAGGCACTCAGCATTTAAGAGATAGCTTGGGGGTAAGGCCCTGCAATAGACTAGCGTATTGTCAAGGAGGTATACTTGTACATCAAGTTGCTTCACTCTACAGGAGAAAGGCTCCTGCTCCTATGAGTCATTCTGTCGCGCACAAACCAAAGCTCATGCAAGGCTACTTACTGTGGGGTTTGTGGGTAAGTGTGTGATTGAGTATGTATTTGTGTGAGAGAGATAGAATTTGCAGAGGGTCATGGGAAGGCAATCTACACTTGACTTGGTAGATACTATGTGTTTATCTTAAGGCTTTCAATCCATGACCCACTGCTATCACAGAGCCATCACAGAGCCATCACAGAGCTATCACAGAGCCATCACAGAGCCATCACAGAGCCATCACAGAGCCATCACAGAGCTATCACAGAGCTATCACAGAGCTATCACAGAGCTATCACAGAGCTATCACAGAGCTATCACAGAGCTCCCAGTGGAGAAGGACGTGTGGCTCAGTTGGTAGAGCATGGCTCGTGCAATGTCAGGGTTGTAAGTTCTGTTCCCACGGGGGACCAGTATGAAAATATATGCACTCACTACTGTAAGTCTCTCTGGATACAAATGACTGACATGTAAATGCATCCCTACTGAAGACTCCACTGATCCTTTTGGCAGTTGTTTCTCAAAATGAATTGTGCAACCAGTGCTTCTTGAAGCCATAGTGAGGATACTAGTTTGTTTCTTGACATCCAATCGATGCTGAGATTGTAGAATGTAGGACAGGCATATTCTATGGACTAAAATATAGACTTTTCATTGAAAAACTGAAGTTTATGCCCTAATTACTCCGATTGCTTTAAATACATGCTCCGGTACTTTGGCGACTAGTAGATATTTTTTGAACATCCCGCTTTGGGATGGATGTGTATACATGTAGTTCATACATGCATAATCTATGAGCAGAATTACTGTTTTACCTCAATTAGCCACAAAATCCCTTCTTTAAAAGCGACTGTTTCTCTAAGCTGTGCCGGGCCATTTTCCCTACATTATAAACATACCTATAACACATGTCTGTGTGTCACTTGGGTGCTGCAACACTAGATATTTTCAGCAGAGAAAATAACTTAGATGCAACCAACCTACTTATAGAACTGAGCAGATAGAACCAAACCATCTTATCGCTTTTATCCTGTAAAAGAGGATTCCTTTCGGGAATAAAAATAATCCAACCGTCTTGTCACTTTTATCCTGCAAAAAACAAAGATAACTCAGGTTGAGGGTGAAGAGAGATGTCCTTTAGGAGTAAGAAGAATCAAAACATCTTGCCAGTTTTATCTTGTAAAAACTTAAGTCTAAGAACTGGTTGAAGAGTGATGTTCTTTAGGAAGAAGATGGCCCAGGATGGAGGCTTGGGGTCAATGTGGTGCCCTCAGGGAGTTTTCAGTGAACAAGATCAAGCACATGTTGGTCTGTGTCTCTGTAGGCCTAAGGCAGAGGTCTATTCTACAGAAAATAATTTACAATGATATATGTCCCTGCTAGGAGCAGATCTCATTCTGGCTTTGGCTACAACCCACATATGTTTTCCCAATAGATACTGTAGTTGTTTATTCAAATTTGGCTGAATTTGACTCCGTATATCTCAAGTCATAGGCTCCTAATATGAAATAATTATGATGTAAATCATTTTGATATGAGTCATTTTGACACACTTTAATTAAAGAATCTACAGTACATAGATGAAAGTATATACAGCACAGTATTTATTATACCAGTTGTTCTCATACCTCTCCTCATGGACCCCCAGCCATTCCAAGTATTTGAACTATTCCAGCGCTAAGACACCTGATTCATGCTGTGAACAAATGATCAAGCCTTTGATTAAATGATCAGGTGACCTAGTTATGTAAAAATGTGAAATGTCTGCGGGTCCTCGAGGAGAGGTTTGAGAACCACTGCACTATACAAACATTTATTTAATGGTTACACTATCACAAGGTTTTCTGAGAACACTCAAAGATAACACTCGGATGTGTTTGTTTACTGTTTCTCTGAGTGGTGGGTCTGAGGTCAATGATTTGAGGTCTATTGACATTTTAAACACGGATGAGGAATGAGATGGTTGCTTAGTGTGTCTGGGAGAGTGACACTCCATTAGGGCTGCATTTTAGGAGAGTTTAACATTGAGAGACTTATTGATTGATCCTGCTTTTAATAGTCATCATGCATGAGTGCGTGCGTTTGTCAGAGTCCCAGCAGGGTGCATTCTGGGATTGACTGACTGTTTACCACACATTACCAATGAAATAGATCCCTTTATTATCCTCCCTTTCTCTGTCACTTTCTCTCAACTCCCACTCTCACTCTCCATCCTCTGCCTCGCACTCTCTCTTCCACCTACACCTTTCCTTCTCCCTGCTTCCTCTCTCCCTCTCCCTGCTCTCTCTCTCTCTCATTTCTCTCTCTCTGACCTAAACAACATTTTGAATTGCTCCTAATTTCTCACTGAACAGTTTTGTTACTTACTACCCTGAAAAGAAACAGATGGAGCTCACCTTAGGTCCAACAAACCCAACACAGCAACAATGATCACAGTATCACATCTGTTTTGAATAGCACTGTCCATTGTACTCCTTTTCCATGCCAACATAGGATAGAACATATTTTGAAGAAACAGGACGTGCTTCAGTAAAGTAGTTCACTATTCAACTGTAACATTACTGTATACTGAAGCTATATTGAGATACAACACTGTATATCAAATCTGCCTGGCAGTAAATCTCGTGCCCAACAGGGGGTATATGCATGCGCGAAAACACACACACACACACACACACACACACACACACACACACACACACACACACACACACACACACACACACACACACACACACACACACTAACACACACACTCGCACGCACGCACGCACGCACGCACACACACACACACACACACACACACACACACACACACACACACACACACACACACACACACACACACACACACACACACACACACACACACACACAAACACCTAATCTAAGAAGACTAGGCCTAGGTTATTATAGTTCTGTGTTTTTACATTTTGTATTTGAAATTCAGTTTAGTTTCAGTCAGTTTTCAGACCTGATGCAATACTTCTTAATCCTTTATGTTATGTTATGGCAGGATAATGTTCTGATATTTAATGTTATAGCAGGATAATGTTCTGATATGTAATGTTATGGCAGATGATGTTCTGATATTTAATGTTATAGCAGGATAATGTTCTGATATGTAATGTTATGGCAGATGATGTTCTGATATTTAATGTTATAGCAGGATAATGTTCTGATATGTAATGTTATGGCAGATGATGTTCTGATATTTAATGTTATAGCAGGATGATGTTCTGATATGTAATGTTATAACAGGATAATGTTCTGATATGTAATGTTATGGCAGGATGATGTTCTGATATGTAATGTTATAGCAGGATGATGTTCTGATATGTAATGTCATTTTAGGATAATGTTCTGATATGTAATGTTATGGCAGGATGATGTTCTGATATGTAATGTTATAACAGGATAATGTTCTGATATGTAATGTTATGGCAGGATGATGTTCTGATATTTAATGTTATAGCAGGATAATGTTCTGATATGTAATGTTATGGCAGGATAATGTTCTGATATGTAATGTTATGGCAGGATGATGTTCTGATATTTAATGTTATAGCAGGATAATGTTCTGATATGTAATGTTATGGCAGGATAATGTTCTGATATGTAATGTTATGGCAGGATAATGTTCTGATATGTAATGTTATAGCAGGATAATGTTCTGATATGTAATGTTATGGCAGGGTAATGTTCTTTATATGTTACGTTATGACAGGATGATGTGAGGAAATGGAGTGCTTCAGTGAGGGTGAATTTGTCTGCCTCGGGCATCACTTCTTCATTACCTCTCCCGGCTCCCTGCTGCTGCAAGCACACACACACTTACAAACACACACAAACACACACACACACACACACACACACACACACACACACGCACGCACGCACGCACGCACGCACGCACGCACGCACGCATGCACACATACACACTCACGCTCACGTACGCATGCAAGCTCACATATACACACACATGCATGTACACATACTCACGCAGAGTCACGTACGATCGCCCACACTGCACATTACATCCCTGTTCCCAGCCTGGTGCCTTCCCTCAGAGGGGCCGTCCTGTTCCCAGCCTGGTGCCTTCCCTCAGAGGGACCATCCTGTTCCCAGCCTGGTGCCTTCCCTCAGAGGGACCGTCCTGTTCCCAGCCTGGTGCCTCACCTCAGAGGGACCGTCCTGTTCCTAGCCTGGTGCCTCACCTCAGAGCGGCCGTCCTGTTCCCAGCCTGGTGCCTTCCCTCAGAGGGGCCGTCCTGTTCCCAGCCTGGTGCCTTCCCTCAGAGGGGCCGTCCTGTTCCCAGCCTGGCGCCTTCCCTCTTAGGGCGGCCGTCCTGTTCCCAGCCTGGTGCCTTCCCTCAGAGGGGCCGTCCTGTTCCCAGCCTGGCGCCTTCCCTCTTAGGGCGGCCGTCCTGTTCCCAGCCTGGTGCCTTCCCTCAGAGGGGCCGTCCTGTTCCCAGCCTGGCGCCTTCCCTCAGAGGGACCGTCCTGTTCCCAGCCTGGTGCCTCACCTCAGAGGGACCGTCCTGTTTCCAGCCTGGTGCCTTCCCTCAGAGGGGCCGTCCTGTTCCCAGCCTGGTGCCTCACCTCAGAGGGGCCATCCTGTTCCCAGCCTGGCGCCTTCCCTCAGAGGGACCGTCCTGTTCCCAGCCTGGTGCCTCACCTCAGAGGGACCGTCCTGTTCCCAGCCTGGTGCCTTCCCTCAGGGGCCGTCCTGTTCCCAGCCTGGTGCCTCACCTCAGAGGGGCCATCCTGTTCCCAGCCTGGTGCCTCACCTCAGAGGGGCCGTCCTGTTCCCAGCCTGGCGCCTTCCCTCAGAGGGGCCGTCCTGTTCCCAGCCTGGTGCCTGCCCTCAGAGGGGCCGTCCTGTTCCCAGCCTGGCGCCTCACCTCAGAGGGGCCGTCCTGTTCCCAGCCTGGTGCCTCACCTCAGAGGGACCATCCTGTTCCCAGCCTGGTGCCTTCCCTCAGAGGGGCCATCCTGTTCCCAGCCTGGTGCCTCACCTCAGAGGGACCGTCCTGTTCCCAGCCTGGTGCCTTCCCTCAGAGGGGCCGTCCTGTTCCCAGCCTGGTGCCTCACCTCAGAGGGACCGTCCTGTTCCCAGCCTGGTGCCTCACCTCAGAGGGACCGTCCTGTTCCTAGCCTGGTGACTTCCCTCTGAGGGGCCGTCCTGTTCCCAGCCTGGTGACTTCCCTCTGAGGGGCCGTCCTGTTCCCAGCCTGGTGCCTTCCCTCAGAGGGGCCGTCCTGTTCCCAGCCTGGTGCCTGCCCTCAGAGGGGCCGTCCTGTTCCCAGCCTGGCGCCTTCCCTCAGAGGGGCCGTTCTGTTCCCAGCCTGGCGCCTGCCCTCAGAGGGGCCGTCCTGTTCCCAGCCTGGTGCCTCACCTCAGAGGGACCGTCCTGTTCCCAGCCTGGTGCCTTCCCTCAGAGGGACCGTCCTGTTCCCAGCCTGGCGCCTTCCCTCAGAGGGACCGTCCTGTTCCCAGCCTGGTGCCTTCCCTCAGAGCCTGGTGGACCATCCTGTTCCCAGCCTGGTGCCTCACCTCAGAGGGACCGTCCTGTTCCCAGCCTGGTGCCTCCCCTCAGAGGGGGACCATCCTGTTCCCAGCCTGGTGCCTCACCTCAGAGGGACCGTCCTGTTCCCAGCCTGGTGCCTCACCTCAGAGGGGGAGCCTGGTGCCTCACCCGTCCTGTTCCCAGCCTGGTGCCTTCACTCAGAGGGGCCGTCCTGTTCCCAGCCTGGTGCCTTCCCTCAGAGGGGCCGTCCTGTTCCCAGCCTGGTGCCACACCTCAGAGGGACCGTCCTGTTCCCAGCCTGGTGCCTCACCTCAGAGGGACCGTCCTGTTCCCAGCCTGGTGCCTCACCTCAGAGGGACCGTCCTGTTCCCAGCCTGGAGCCTTCCCTCAGAGGGACCGTCCTGTTCCCAGCCTGGCGCCTTCCCTCAGATGGACCGTCCTGTTCCCAGCCTGGTGCCTTCCCTCAGAGGGACCGTCCTGTTCCCAGCCTGGAGCCTTCCCTCAGAGGGGCCGTCCTGTTCCCAGCCTGGTGCCTCACCTCAGAGGGACCGTCCTGTTCCCAGCCTGGTGCCTCACCTCAGAGGGACCGTCCTGTTCCCAGCCTGGTGCCTTCCCTCAGAGGGGCCGTCCTGTTCCCAGCCTGGTGCCTCACCTCAGAGGGACCGTCCTGTTCCCAGCCTGGTGCCTCACCTCAGAGGGACCGTCCTGTTCCTAGCCTGGTGACTTCCCTCTGAGGGGCCGTCCTGTTCCCAGCCTGGTGACTTCCCTCTGAGGGGCCGTCCTGTTCCCAGCCTGGTGACTTCCCTCTGAGGGACCGTCCTGTTCCCAGCCTGGTGCCTCACCTCAGAGGGACTGTCCTGTTCCCAGCCTGGTGCCTCACCTCAGAGGGACCGTCCTGTTCCCAGCCTGGTGCCTTCCCTCAGAGGGGCCGTCCTGTTCCCAGCCTGGTGCCTCCCTCAGAGGGGTTCCCAGCCCGTCAGAGGGACCCTGTTCCCAGCCTGGCGCCTTCCCTCAGAGGGGCCGTTCTGTTCCCAGCCTGGCGCCTGCCCTCAGAGGGGCCATCCTGTTCCCAGCCTGGTGCCTCACCTCAGAGGGGCCGTCCTGTTCCCAGCCTGGTGCCTCACCTCAGAGGGACCGTCCTGTTCCCAGCCTG
This sequence comes from Oncorhynchus nerka, assembly GCF_034236695.1. Taxonomy (NCBI): domain Eukaryota; kingdom Metazoa; phylum Chordata; class Actinopteri; order Salmoniformes; family Salmonidae; genus Oncorhynchus; species Oncorhynchus nerka. The sequence continues at coordinate 18,070,407 of NC_088408.1, forward strand.
GCGCCTTCCCTCAGAGGGACCGTCCTGTTCCCAGCCTGGAGCCTTCCCTCAGAGGGACCGTCCTGTTCCCAGCCTGGCGCCTTCCCTCAGAGGGACCGTCCTGTTCCCAGCCTGGTGCCTTCCCTCAGAGGGACCGTCCTGTTCCCAGCCTGGTGCCTGCCCTCAGAGGGACCATCCTGTTCCCAGCCTGGTGCCTCACCTCAGAGGGACCGTCCTGTTCCCAGCCTGGTGCCTCCCCTCAGAGGGACCATCCTGTTCCCAGCCTGGTGCCTCACCTCAGAGGGACCGTCCTGTTCCCAGCCTGGTGCCTCACCTCAGAGGGACCGTCCTGTTCCCAGCCTGGTGCCTTCACTCAGAGGGGCCGTCCTGTTCCCAGCCTGGTGCCTTCCCTCAGAGGGGCCGTCCTGTTCCCAGCCTGGTGCCTCACCTCAGAGGGACCGTCCTGTTCCCAGCCTGGTGCCTCAGAGGGACTTCAGAGGGACCGTCCTGTTCCCAGCCTGGTGCCTCACCTCAGAGGGACCGTCCTGTTCCCAGCCTGGTGCCTTCCCTCAGAGGGACCGTCCTGTTCCCAGCCTGGTGCCTTCCCTCAGATGGACCGTCCTGTTCCCAGCCTGGTGCCTTCCCTCAGAGGGACCGTCCTGTTCCCAGCCTGGTGCCTTCCCTCAGAGGGACCGTCCTGTTCCCAGCCTGGTGCCTCACCTCAGAGGGACCGTCCTGTTCCCAGCCTGGTGCCTCACCTCAGAGGGACCGTCCTGTTCCCAGCCTGGTGCCTCACCTCAGAGGGACCGTCCTGTTCCCAGCCTGGAGCCTTCCCTCAGAGGGACCGTCCTGTTCCCAGCCTGGCGCCTTCCCTCAGATGGACCGTCCTGTTCCCAGCCTGGTGCCTTCCCTCAGAGGGACCGTCCTGTTCCCAGCCTGGAGCCTTCCCTCAGAGGGACCGTCCTGTTCCCAGCCTGGCGCCTTCCCTCAGATGGACCGTCCTGTTCCCAGCCTGGTGCCTTCCCTCAGAGGGACCGTCCTGTTCCCAGCCTGGCGCCTTCCCTCAGATGGACCGTCCTGTTCCCAGCCTGGAGCCTTCCCTCAGAGGGACCGTCCTGTTCCCAGCCTGGCAGAGGCCTTCCCTCAGATGGACCGTCCTGTTCCCAGCCTGGTGCCTTCCCTCAGAGGGACCGTCCTGTTCCCAGCCTGGAGCCTTCCCTCAGAGGGACTGTCCTGTTCCCAGCCTGGCGCCTTCCCTCAGATGGACCGTCCTGTTCCCAGCCTGGTGCCTTCCCTCAGAGGGACCGTCCTGTTCCCAGCCTGGTGCCTCCCTCAGAGGGCCCTGTTCCCAGAGGGACCGTCCTGTTCCCAGCCTGGTGCCTCACCTCAGAGGGACCGTCCTGTTCCCAGCCTGGTGCCTCCCCTCAGAGGGACCATCCTGTTCCCAGCCTGGTGCCTCACCTCAGAGGACCGTCCTGTTCCCAGCCTGGTGCCTCACCTCAGAGGGACCGTCCTGTTCCCAGCCTGGTGCCTTCCCTCAGAGGGGCCGTCCTGTTCCCAGCCTGGTGCCTTCCCTCAGAGGGACCGTCCTGTTCCCAGCCTGGTGCCTCACCTCAGAGGGACCGTCCTGTTCCCAGCCTGGTGCCTCACCTCAGAGGGACCGTCCTGTTCCCAGCCTGGTGCCTCACCTCAGAGGGACCGTCCTGTTCCCAGCCTGGAGCCTTCCCTCAGAGGGACCGTCCTGTTCCCAGCCTGGCGCCTTCCCTCAGATGGACCGTCCTGTTCCCAGCCTGGTGCCTTCCCTCAGAGGGACCGTCCTGTTCCCAGCCTGGTGCCTCACCTCAGAGGGGCCGTCCTGTTCCCAGCCTGGTGCCTCACCTCAGAGGGACCGTCCTGTTCCCAGCCTGGTGCCTCACCTCAGAGGGACCGTCCTGTTCCCAGCCTGGTGCCTCACCTCAGAGGGACCGTCCTGTTCCCAGCCTGGTGCCTCACCTCAGAGGGACCGTCCTGTTCCCAGCCTGGTGCCTCACCTCAGAGGGACCGTCCTGTTCCCAGCCTGGTGCCTTCCCTCAGAGGGACCGTCCTGTTCCCAGCCTGGCGCCTTCCCTCAGATGGACCGTCCTGTTCCCAGCCTGGTGCCTTCCCTCAGAGGGACCGTCCTGTTCCCAGCCTGGTGCCTTCCTCACCTCAGAGGGACCGTCCTGTTCCCAGCCTGGTGCCTCACCTCAGAGGGACCGTCCTGTTCCCAGCCTGGTGCCTTCCCTCAGAGGGGAGCCTGGTGTCCCTGTTCCCAGCCTGGCGCCTTCCCTCAGAGGGACCGTCCTGTTCCCAGCCTGGAGCCTTCCCTCAGAGGGACCGTCCTGTTCCCAGCCTGGCGCCTTCCCTCAGATGGACCGTCCTGTTCCCAGCCTGGTGCCTTCCCTCAGAGGGACCGTCCTGTTCCCAGCCTGGAGCCTTCCCTCAGAGGGACTGTCCTGTTCCCAGCCTGGCGCCTTCCCTCAGATGGACCGTCCTGTTCCCAGCCTGGTGCCTTCCCTCAGAGGGACCGTCCTGTTCCCAGCCTGGTGCCTGCCCTCAGAGGGACCGTCCTGTTCCCAGCCTGGTGCCTCACCTCAGAGGGACCGTCCTGTTCCCAGCCTGGTGCCTCCCCTCAGAGGGACCATCCTGTTCCCAGCCTGGTGCCTCACCTCAGAGGCACCGTCCTGTTCCCAGCCTGGTGCCTCACCTCAGAGGGACCGTCCTGTTCCCAGCCTGGTGCCTTCACTCAGAGGGGCCGTCCTGTTCCCAGCCTGGTGCCTTCCCTGTCCTGTTCCCAGCCTGGTCACCTCAGAGGGACCGTCCTGTTCCCAGCCTGGTGCCTCACCTCAGAGGGACCGTCCTGTTCCCAGCCTGGTGCCTCACCTCAGAGGGACCGTCCTGTTCCCAGCCTGGAGCCTTCCCTCAGAGGGACCGTCCTGTTCCCAGCCTGGCGCCTTCCCTCAGATGGACCGTCCTGTTCCCAGCCTGGTGCCTTCCCTCAGAGGGACCGTCCTGTTCCCAGCCTGGTGCCTCACCTCAGAGGGGCCGTCCTGTTCCCAGCCTGGTGCCTCACCTCAGAGGGACCGTCCTGTTCCCAGCCTGGTGCCTCACCTCAGAGGGACCGTCCTGTTCCCAGCCTGGTGCCTCACCTCAGAGGGACCGTCCTGTTCCCAGCCTGGTGCCTCACCTCAGAGGGACCGTCCTGTTCCCAGCCTGGTGCCTCACCTCAGAGGCACCATCCTGTTCCCAGCCTGGTGCCTCACCTCAGAGGGACCGTCCTGTTCCCAGCCTGGTGCCTCACCTCAGAGGGACCGTCCTGTTCCCAGCCTGGTGACTTCCCTCAGAGGGGCCATCCTGTTCCCAGCCTGGCGCCTTCCCTCAGAGGGACCGTCCTGTTCCCAGCCTGGTGCCTTCCCTCAGAGGGACCGTCCTGTTCCCAGCCTGGTGCCTCACCTCAGAGGGACCGTCCTGTTCCCAGCCTGGTGCCTCACCTCAGAGCGGCCGTCCTGTTCCCAGCCTGGTGCCTCACCTCAGAGGGACCGTCCTGTTCCCAGCCTGGTGACTTCCCTCAGAGGGGCCGTCCTGTTCCCAGCCTGGTGCCTTCCCTCAGAGGGGCCGTCCTGTTCCCAGCCTGGTGCCTCACCTCAGAGGGACCATCCTGTTTCCAGCCTGGTGCCTTCCCTCAGAGGGGCCGTCCTGTTCCCAGCCTGGTGCCTCACCTCAGAGGGGCCATCCTGTTCCCAGCCTGGCGCCTTCCCTCAGAGGGAACGTCCTGTTCCCAGCCTGGTGCCTTCCCTCAGGGGCCGTCCTGTTCCCAGCCTGGTGCCTCACCTCAGAGGGGCCATCCTGTTCCCAGCCTGGTGCCTCACCTCAGAGGGGCCGTCCTGTTCCCAGCCTGGCGCCTTCCCTCAGAGGGGCCGTCCTGTTCCCAGCCTGTTCCCAGCCTGGTGCCTCACCTCAGAGGGGCCATCCTGTTCCCAGCCTGGCGCCTTCCCTCAGAGGGACCGTCCTGTTCCCAGCCTGGTGCCTCACCTCAGAGGGACCGTCCTGTTCCCAGCCTGGTGCCTTCCCTTAGGGGCCGTCCTGTTCCCAGCCTGGTGCCTCACCTCAGAGGGGCCATCCTGTTCCCAGCCTGGTGCCTCACCTCAGAGGGGCCGTCCTGTTCCCAGCCTGGCGCCTCACCTCAGAGGGGCCGTCCTGTTCCCAGCCTGGTGCCTCACCTCAGAGGGACCATCCTGTTCCCAGCCTGGTGCCTTCCCTCAGAGGGGCCATCCTGTTCCCAGGCTGGTGCCTCACCTTAGAGGGACCGTCCTGTTCCCAGCCTGGTGCCTTCCCTCAGAGGGGCCGTCCTGTTCCCAGCCTGGTGCCTCACCTCAGAGGGACCGTCCTGTTCCCAGCCTGGTGCCTCACCTCAGAGGGACCGTCCTGTTCCTAGCCTGGTGACTCCCCTCTGAGGGGCCGTCCTGTTCCCAGCCTGGTGACTTCCCTCTGAGGGGCCGTCCTGTTCCCAGCCTGGTGACTTCCCTCTGAGGGACCGTCCTGTTCCCAGCCTGGTGCCTCACCTCAGAGGGACTGTGCTGTTCCCAGCCTGGTGCCTCACCTCAGAGGGACCGTCCTGTTCCCAGCCTGGTGCCTTCCCTCAGAGGGGCCGTCCGGTTCCCAGCCTGGTGCCTGCCCTCAGAGGGGCCGTCCTGTTCCCAGCCTGGCGCCTTCCCTCAGAGGGGCCGTTCTGTTCCCAGCCTGGTGCCTGCCCTCAGAGGGGCCGTCCTGTTCCCAGCCTGGTGCCTCACCTCAGAGGGGCCGTCCTGTTCCCAGCCTGGTGCCTCACCTCAGAGGGACCGTCCTGTTCCCAGCCTGGCGCCTTCCCTCAGAGGGACCGTCCTGTTCCCAGCCTGGAGCCTTCCCTCAGAGGGACCGTCCTGTTCCCAGCCTGGTGCCTCACCTCAGAGGGACCGTCCTGTTCCCAGCCTGGTGCCTCACCTCAGAGGGACCGTCCTGTTCCCAGCCTGGTGCCTCACCTCAGAGGGACCGTCCTTTTCCCAGCCTGGTGCCTCACCTCAGAGGGACCGTCCTGTTCCCAGCCTGGTGCCTCACCTCAGAGGGACCGTCCTGTTCCCAGCCTGGTGCCTTCCCTCAGAGGGACCATCCTGTTCCCAGCCTGGTGCCTTCCCTCAGAGGGACCGTCCTGTTCCCATCCTGGTGCCTCCCCTCAGAGGGACCATCCTGTTCCCAGCCTGGTGCCTCACCTCAGAGGGACCGTCCTGTTCCCAGCCTGGTGCCTCCCCTCAGAGGGACCGTCCTGTTCCCAGCCTGGTGCCTCACCTCAGAGGGACCGTCCTGTTCCCAGCCTGGTGCCTCACCTCAGAGGGACCGTCCTGTTCCCAGCCTGGTGCCTTCACTCAGAGGGGCCGTCCTGTTCCCAGCCTGGTGCCTTCCCTCAGAGGGGCCGTCCTGTTCCCAGCCTGGTGCCACACCTCAGAGGGACCGTCCTGTTCCCAGCCTGGTGCCTCACCTCAGAGGGACCGTCCTGTTCCCAGCCTGGTGCCTCACCTCAGAGGGACCGTCCTGTTCCCAGCCTGGTGCCTTCCCTCAGGGGCCGTCCTGTTCCCAGCCTGGTGCCTGCCCTCAGAGGGACCATCCTGTTCCCAGCCTGGTGCCTCACCTCAGAGGGACCGTCCTGTTCCCAGCCTGGTGCCTCCCCTCAGAGGGACCATCCTGTTCCCAGCCTGGTGCCTCACCTCAGAGGGACCGTCCTGTTCCCAGCCTGGTGCCTCACCTCAGAGGGACCGTCCTGTTCCCAGCCTGGTGCCTTCACTCAGAGGGGCCGTCCTGTTCCCAGCCTGGTGCCTTCCCTCAGAGGGGCCGTCCTGTTCCCAGCCTGGTGCCACACCTCAGAGGGACCGTCCTGTTCCCAGCCTGGTGCCTCACCTCAGAGGGACCGTCCTGTTCCCAGCCTGGTGCCTCACCTCAGAGGGACCGTCCTGTTCCCAGCCTGGAGCCTTCCCTCAGAGGGACCGTCCTGTTCCCAGCCTGGCGCCTTCCCTCAGATGGACCGTCCTGTTCCCAGCCTGGTGCCTTCCCTCAGAGGGACCGTCCTGTTCCCAGCCTGGCGCCTTCCCTCAGAGGGACCGTCCTGTTCCCAGCCTGGTGCCTTCCCTCAGAGGGACCGTCCTGTTCCCAGCCTGGTGCCTCACCTCAGAGGGACCGTCCTGTTCCCAGCCTGGTGCCTCACCTCAGAGGGACCGTCCTGTTCCCAGCCTGGTGCCTCACCTCAGAGGGACCGTCCTGTTCCCAGCCTGGTGCCTCACCTCAGAGGGACCGTCCTGTTCCCAGCCTGGTGCCTCACCTCAGAGGGACCGTCCTGTTCCCAGCCTGGTGCCTCACCTCAGAGGGACCGTCCTGTTCCCAGCCTGGTGCCTCACCTCAGAGGGACCGTCCTGTTCCCAGCCTGGTGCCTCACCTCAGAGGGGGTTCCCAGCCGTCCTGTTCCCAGCCTGGTGCCTCACCTCAGAGGGACCGTCCTGTTCCCAGCCTGGTGCCTTCCCTCAGAGGGGCCGTCCTGTTCCCAGCCTGGTGCCTTCCCTCAGAGGGGCCGTCCTGTTCCCAGCCTGGTGCCTTCCCTCAGAGGGGCCGTCCTGTTCCCAGCCTGGTGCCTCACCTCAGAGGGACCATCCTGTTCCCAGCCTGGTGCCTTCCCTCAGAGGGGCCGTCCTGTTCCCAGCCTGGTGCCTCACCTCAGAGGGACCGTCCTGTTCCCAGCCTGGTGCCTTCCCTCAGGGGCCGTCCTGTTCCCAGCCTGGTGCCTCACCTCAGAGGGGCCATCCTGTTCCCAGCCTGGTGCCTCACCTCAGAGGGGCCGTCCTGTTCCCAGCCTCCTCAGAGGGGCCTGGTTGCCTGGTGCCTGCCCTCAGAGGGGCCGTCCTGTTCCCAGCCTGGTGCCTCACCTCAGAGGGGCCGTCCTGTTCCCAGCCTGGTGCCTCACCTCAGAGGGACCGTCCTGTTCCCAGCCTGGTGCCTCACCTCAGAGGGACCATCCTGTTCCCAGCCTGGTGCCTCACCTCAGAGGGACCGTCCTGTTCCCAGCCTGGTGCCTCACCTCAGAGGGACCTCCTGTTCCCAGCCTGGGCCTTCCCTCAGAGGGACCGTCCTGTTCCCAGCCTGGTGCCTCACCTCAGAGGGACCATCCTGTTCCCAGCCTGGTGCCTTCCCTCAGAGGGACCGTCCTGTTCCCAGCCTGGTGCCTTCCCTCAGAGGGACCGTCTTGTTCCCAGCCTGGTGCCTCACCTCAGAGGGACCGTCCTGTTCCCAGCCTGGTGACTTCCCTCTGAGGGACCGTCCTGTTCCCAGCCTGGTGCCTCACCTCAGAGGGACCGTCCTGTTCCCAGCCTGGTGCCTTCCCTCAGAGGGACCGTCCTGTTCCCAGCCTGGTGCCTTCACCTCAGAGGGGTCCTGTTCCCAGCCACTTCCCCTGTTCCCAGCCTGGTGCCTCACCTCAGAGGGACCGTCCTGTTCCCAGCCTGGTGCCTTCCCTCAGAGGGCCATCCTCCCAGCCTGGTGCCTCACCTCAGAGGGACCGTCCTGTTCCCAGCCTGGTGCCTCCCTCAGAGGGGGCCGTCCTGTTCCCAGCCTGGTGTCCTGTCCTGTTCCCAGCCTGGTGCCTCACCTCAGAGGGGCCGTCCTGTTCCCAGCCTGGTGCCTCACCTCAGAGGGACCGTCCTGTTTCCAGCCTGGCGCCTTCCCTCAGAGGGACCGTCCTGTTCCCAGCCTGGTGCCTTCCCTCAGAGGGACCGTCCTGTTCCCATCCTGGCGCCTTCCCTCAGATGGACTGTCCTGTTCCCAGCCTGGTGCCTTCCCTCAGAGGGACCGTCCTGTTCCCTGCCTGGCGCCTCACCTCAGAGGGACCGTCCTGTTCCCAGCCTGGTGCCTTCCCTCAGAGGGACCGTCCTGTTCCCATCCTGGCGCCTTCCCTCAGATGGACTGTCCTGTTCCCAGCCTGGTGCCTTCCCTCAGAGGGACCGTCCTGTTCCCAGCCTGGTGCCTCACCTCAGAGGGACCGTCCTGTTCCCAGCCTGGTGCCTCACTTCAGAGCGGCTGTCCTGTTCCCAGCCTGGTGCCTTCCCTCAGAGGGGCCGTCCTGTTCCCAGCCTGGTGCCTTCCTTCAGAGGGGCCATCCTGTTTCCAGCCTGGCACCTTCCCTCAGAGGGGCCGTCCTGTTCCCAGCCTGGCGCCTTCCCTCAGAGGGGCCATCCTGTTCCCAGCCTGGCGCCTTCCCTCAGAGGGACCGTCCTGTTCCCAGCCTGGCGCCTCACCTCAGAGGGACCGTCCTGTTCCCAGCCTGGTGCCTCACCTCAGAGGGACCGTCCTGTTCCCAGCCTGGTGCCTCACTTCAGAGCGGCTGTCCTGTTCCCAGCCTGGTGCCTTCCCTCAGAGGGGCCGTCCTGTTCCCAGCCTGGTGACTTCCCTCTGAGGGGCCGTCCTGTTCCCAGCCTGGTGACTTCCCTCTGAGGGACCGTCCTGTTCCCAGCCTGGTGCCTCACCTCAGAGGGACTGTCCTGTTCCCAGCCTGGTGCCTGCCCTCAGAGGGGCCGTCCTGTTCCCAGCCTGGTGCCTTCCCTCAGAGGGACCGTCCTGTTCCCAGCCTGGTGCCTTCCCTCAGAGGGACCGTCCTGTTCCCATCCTGGCGCCTTCCCTCAGATGGACTGTCCTGTTCCCAGCCTGGTGCCTTCCCTCAGAGGGACCGTCCTGTTCCCTGCCTGGCGCCTTCCCTCAGAGGGACCGTCCTCTTCCCAGCCTGGTGCCTCACCTCAGAGGGACCGTCCTGTTCCCAGCCTGGTGCCTCACTTCAGAGCGGCTGTCCTGTTCCCAGCCTGGTGCCTTCCCTCAGAGGGGCCGTCCTGTTCCCAGCCTGGTGCCTTCCTTCAGAGGGGCCATCCTGTTTCCAGCCTGGCACCTTCCCTCAGAGGGGCCGTCCTGTTCCCAGCCTGGTGCCTTCCCTCAGAGGGGCCACCCTGTTCCCAGCCTGGCGCCTTCCCTCAGAGGGACCGTCCTGTTCCCAGCCTGGTGCCTCACCTCAGAGGGACCGTCCTGTTCCCAGCCTGGTGCCTCACCTCAGAGGGACCGTCCTGTTCCCAGCCTGGTGCCTTGACTCAGAGGGGCCGTCCTGTTCCCAGCCTGGTGCCTTCCCTCAGAGGGGCCGTCCTGTTCCCAGCCTGGTGCCACACCTCAGAGGGACCGTCCTGTTCCCAGCCTGGTGCCTCACCTCAGAGGGATCGTCCTGTTCCCAGCCTGGTGCCTCACCTCAGAGGGACCGTCCTGTTCCCAGCCTGGTGCCTTCCCTCAGGGGCCGTCCTGTTCCCAGCCTGGTGCCTCACCTCAGAGGGGCCATCCTGTTCCCAGCCTGGTGCCTCACCTCAGAGGGGCCATCCTGTTTCCAGCCTGGCGCCTTCCCTCAGAGGGGCCGTTCTGTTCCCAGCCTGGTGCCTTCCTTCAGAGGGGCCATCCTGTTTCCAGCCTGGCGCCTTCCCTCAGAGGGGCCGTTCTGTTCCCAGCCTGGTGCCTGCCCTCAGAGGGGCCGTCCTGTTCCCAGCCTGGTGCCTCACCTCAGAGGGGCCGTCCTGTTCCCAGCCTGGTGCCTCACCTCAGAGGGACCGTCCTGTTCCCAGCCTGGCGCCTTCCCTCAGAGGGACCGTCCTGTTCCCAGCCTGGAGCCTTCCCTCAGAGGGAAAGTCCTGTTCCCAGCCTGGCGCCTTCCCTCAGATGGACCGTCCTGTTCCCAGCCTGGTGCCTTCCCTCAGAGGGACCGTCCTGTTCCCAGCCTGGTGCCTCACCTCAGAGGGGCCGTCCTGTTCCCAGCCTGGTGCCTCACCTCAGAGGGACCGTCCTGTTCCCAGCCTGGTGCCTCACCTCAGAGGGACCGTCCTGTTCCCAGCCTGGTGCCTCACCTCAGAGGGACCGTCCTGTTCCCAGCCTGGTGCCTCACCTCAGAGGGACCGTCCTGTTCCCAGCCTGGTGCCTCACCTCAGAGGGACCGTCCTGTTCCCAGCCTGGTGCCTCACCTCAGAGGGACCGTCCTGTTCCCAGCCTGGTGACTTCCCTCTGAGGGACCGTCCTGTTCCCAGCCTGGTGCCTCACCTCAGAGGGACCGTCCTGTTCCCAGCCTGGTGACTTCCCTCAGAGGGACCGTCCTGTTCCCAGCCTGGTGCCTTCCCTCAGAGGGACCGTCTTGTTCCCAGCCTGGTGCCTCACCTCAGAGGGACCGTCCTGTTCCCAGCCTGGTGACTTCCCTCTGAGGGACCGTCCTGTTCCCAGCCTGGTGCCTCACCTCAGAGGGACCGTCCTGTTCCCAGCCTGGTGCCTCACCTCAGAGGGACCGTCCTGTTCCCAGCCTGGTGCCTCACCTCAGAGGGACCGTCCTGTTCCCAGCCTGGTGCCTCACCTCAGAGGGACCGTCCTGTTCCCAGCCTGGTGCCTTCCCTCAGAGGGACCGTCCTGTTCCCAGCCTGGTGCCTCACCTCAGAGGGACCGTCCTGTTCCCAGCCTGGCGTCCTGTTCCCAGCCTGGTGCCTCACCTCAGAGGGGCCGTCCTGTTCCCAGCCTGGTGCCTTCCCTCAGAGGGACCATCCTGCCTTTCAGAGGGGCCATCCTGTTCCCAGCCCAGCCTGGTGCCTTCCCTCAGAGCCTGGTGCCTGCCCCTCAGAGGGGCCGTCCTGTTCCCAGCCTGGTGCCTCACCTCAGAGGGACCGTCCTGTTCCCAGCCTGGTGCCTCACCTCAGAGGGACCGTCCTGTTCCCAGCCTGGCGCCTTCCCTCAGAGGGACCGTCCTGTTCCCAGCCTGGTGCCTTCCCTCAGAGGGACCGTCCTGTTCCCAGCCTGTCCTGTTCCCAGCCTTGCCCCTCAGAGGGGACCGTCCTGTTCCCAGCCTGGTGCCTTCACCTCAGAGGGGACCGTCCTGTTCCCAGCCTGGTGCCTCACCTCAGAGGGACCGTCCTGTTCCCAGCCTGGTGCCTCACCTCAGAGGGACCGTCCTGTTCCCAGCCGTCCTGTTCCCAGCCTGGTGCCTCACCTCAGAGGGACCGTCCTGTTCCCAGCCTGGTGCCTCCCTCAGAGGGTGCCTTCCCTCCCGTCCTGTTCCCAGCCTGGTGCCTCACCTCAGAGGGACCGTCCTGTTCCCAGCCTGGTGCCTCACCTCAGAGGGACCGTCCTGTTCCCAGCCTGGTGCCTCACCTCAGGGGGACCTGTCCTGTTTCCCAGTCCTGTTCCCAGCCTGGTGCCTCACCTCAGAGGGACCGTCCTGTTCCCAGCCTGGTGCCTCACCTCAGAGGGACCGTCCTGTTCCCAGCCTGGTGACTTCCCTCAGAGGGGCCGTCCTGTTGCCCCAGCCTGGTGACTTCCCTCAGAGGGGTCCTGTTCCCAGCCTGTTCCCAGCCTGGTGCCTTCCCTCAGAGGGACCGTCCTGTTCCCAGCCTGGTGCCTCACCTCAGAGGGACCGTCCTGTTCCCAGCCTGGTGCCTCACCTCAGAGGGACCGTCCTGTTCCCAGCCTGGTGCCTCACCTCAGAGGGACCGTCCTGTTCCCAGCCTGGTGCCTTCCCTCAGGGGCCGTCCTGTTCCCAGCCTGGTGCCTCACCTCAGAGGGGCCATCCTGTTCCCAGCCTGGTGCCTCACCTCAGAGGGGCCATCCTGTTCCCAGCCTGGCGCCTTCCCTCAGAGGGGCCGTTCTGTTCCCAGCCTGGTGCCTTCCTTCAGAGGGGCCATCCTGTTTCCAGCCTGGCGCCTTCCCTCAGAGGGGCCGTTCTGTTCCCAGCCTGGTGCCTGCCCTCAGAGGGGCCGTCCTGTTCCCAGCCTGGTGCCTCACCTCAGAGGGGCCGTCCTGTTCCCAGCCTGGTGCCTCACCTCAGAGGGACCGTCCTGTTCCCAGCCTGGCGCCTTCCCTCAGAGGGACCGTCCTGTTCCCAGCCTGGAGCCTTCCCTCAGAGGGAAAGTCCTGTTCCCAGCCTGGCGCCTTCCCTCAGATGGACCGTCCTGTTCCCAGCCTGGTGCCTTCCCTCAGAGGGACCGTCCTGTTCCCAGCCTGGTGCCTCACCTGCCTGTTCCCAGCCTGGTGCCTCACCTCAGAGGGGTCCTGTTCCCAGCCTGTTCACCCAGTCCTGTTCCCAGCCTGGTGCCTCACCTCAGAGGGACCGTCCTGTTCCCAGCCTGGTGCCTCACCTCAGAGGGACCGTCCTGTTCCCAGCCTGGTGCCTCACCTCAGAGGGACCGTCCTGTTCCCCAGCCTGGTGCCTCACCTCAGAGGGACCGTCCTGTTCCCAGCCTGGTGCCTTCCCTCAGAGGGACCGTCCTGTTCCCAGCCTGGTGCCTCACCTCAGAGGGACCGTCCTGTTCCCAGCCTGGTGACTTCCCTCTGAGGGGCCGTCCTGTTCCCAGCCTGGTGACTTCCCTCAGAGGGAGCCGTCCTGTTCCCAGCCTGGTGCCTCACCTCAGAGGGGTCCTGACCTGGTGACTTCCCTCCTGTCCTGTTCCCAGCCTGGTGCCTCACCTCAGAGGGACCGTCCTGTTCCCAGCCTGGTGCCTCACCTCAGAGGGACCGTCCTGTTCCCAGCCTGGTGCCTCACCTCAGAGGGACCGTCCTGTTCCCAGCCTGGTGACTTCCCTCTGAGGGGCCGTCCTGTTCCCAGCCTGGTGACTTCCCTCAGAGGGACCGTCCTGTTCCCAGCCTGGTGCCTTCCCTCAGAGGGACCATCCTGTTCCCAGCCTGGTGCCTCACCTCAGAGGGACCGTCCTGTTCCCAGCCTGGTGCCTCACCTCAGAGGGACCGTCCTGTTCCCAGCCTGGTGCCTTCCCTCAGAGGGACCGTCCTGTTCCCAGCCTGGTGCCTCCCTCAGAGGGTTCCCAGCCGTCCTGTTCCCAGCCTGGTGCCTCACCTCAGAGGGACCGTCCTGTTCCCAGCCTGGTGCCTTCCCTCAGAGGGGCCGTCCTGTTCCCAGCCTGGTGCCTCAGAGGGACCTGTTCAGCCTGGGGCTTCACCCAGAGGGACCGTCCTGTTCCCAGCCTGGTGCCTCACCTCAGAGGGACCGTCCTGTTCCCAGCCTGGTGCCTGGTCACCTCAGAGGGACCGTCCTGTTCCCAGCCTGGTGCCTCACCTCAGAGGGACCGTCCTGTTCCCAGCCTGGTGCCTCACCTCAGAGGGACCGTCCTGTTCCCAGCCTGGTGCCTCACCTCAGAGGGACCGTCCTGTTCCCAGCCTGGTGCCTCACCTCAGAGGGACCGTCCTGTTCCCAGCCTGGTGCCTCACCTCAGCCTGGGCCTCACCTCAGAGGGACCGTCCTGTTCCCAGCCTGGTGCCTTCCCTCAGAGGGACCGTCCTGTTCCCAGCCTGGTGCCTCACCTCAGAGGGACCGTCCTGTTCCCAGCCTGGTGCCTTCCCTCAGAGGGACCGTCCTGTTCCCAGCCTGGTGCCTTCCCTCAGAGGGACCGTCCTGTTCCCCCAGCCTGGCGCCTTCAGCCTGGCGCCTTCCCTCAGAGGGGACCGTCCTGTTCCCAGCCTGGTGCCTTCCCTCAGAGGGACCGTCCTGTTCCCAGCCTGGTGCCTCACCTCAGAGGGACCGTCCTGTTCCCAGCCTGGTGCCTCACCTCAGAGGGACCGTCCTGTTCCCAGCCTGGTGCCTCACCTCAGAGGGACCGTCCTGTTCCCAGCCTGGTGCCTCACCTCAGAGGGACCGTCCTGTTCCCAGCCTGGTGCCTCACCTCAGAGGGACCGTCCTGTTCCCAGCCTGGTGCCTCACCTCAGAGGGACCGTCCTGTTCCCAGCCTGGTGCCTCACCTCAGAGGGACCGTCCTGTTCCCAGCCTGGTGACTTCCCTCAGAGGGACCGTCCTGTTCCCAGCCTGGTGCCTCACCTCAGAGGGACCGTCCTGTTCCCAGCCTGGTGACTTCACCTCAGAGGGCCGTCCTGTTCCCAGCCTGGTGTCTTCCCTCAGAGGGACCGTCCTGTTCCCAGCCTGGTGCCTCACCTCAGAGGGACCGTCCTGTTCCCAGCCTGGTGCCTTCACCTCAGAGGGGCTGTCCTGTTCCCAGCCTGGTGCCTCACCTCAGAGGGACCGTCCTGTTCCCAGCCTGGTGCCTCACCTCAGAGGGACCGTCCTGTTCCCAGCCTGGTGCCTCACCTCAGAGGGACCGTCCTGTTCCCAGCCTGGTGACTTCCCTCTGAGGGGCCGTCCTGTTCCCAGCCTGGTGAGCCTGGTGCCTTCCCTCAGAGGGACCGTTCTGTTCCCAGCCTGGTGCCTTCCCTCAGAGGGACCATCCTGTTCCCAGCCTGGTGCCTCACCTCAGAGGGACCGTCCTGTTCCCAGCCTGGTGCCTCACCTCAGAGGGACCGTCCTGTTCCCAGCCTGGTGCCTTCCCTCAGAGGGACCTGTTCCTGTTCCCAGCATGGTGACTTCCCTCAGAGGGCCGTTCCTGTTCCCAGCCTGGTGCCTCACCTCAGAGGGACCGTCCTGTTCCCAGCCTGGTGACTTCCTCTGAGGGGACCGTCCTGTTCCCAGCCTGGTGCCTCCCTCAGAGGGACCGTCCTGTTCCCAGCCTGGTGCCTCACCTCAGAGGGACCGTCCTGTTCCCAGCCTGGTGCCTCACCTCAGAGGGACCGTCCTGTTCCCAGCCTGGTGCCTCACCTCAGAGGGACCGTCCTGTTCCCAGCCTGGTGCCTCACCTCAGAGGGACCGTCCTGTTCCCAGCCTGGTGCCTCACCTCAGAGGGACCGTCCTGTTCCCAGCCTGGTGCCTCACCTCAGAGGGACCGTCCTGTTCCCAGCCTGGTGCCTCACCTCAGAGGGACCGTCCTGTTCCCAGCCTGGTGACTTCCCTCTGAGGGACCGTCCTGTTCCCAGCCTGGTGCCTCACCTCAGAGGGACCGTCCTGTTCCCAGCCTGGTGACTTCCCAGCCTCTCTGAGGGGCCGTCCTGTTCCCAGCCTGGTGTCTTCCCTCAGGCAGCCGTCCTGTTCCCAGCCTGGTGCCTCACCTCAGAGGGACCGTCCTGTTCCCAGCCTGGTGACTTCCCTCAGAGGGACCGTCCTGTTCCCAGCCTGGTGCCTCACCTCAGAGGGACCGTCCTGTTCCCAGCCTGGTGCCTCACCTCAGAGGGACCGTCCTGTTCCCAGCCTGGTGCCTCACCTCAGAGGGACCGTCCTGTTCCCAGCCTGGTGCCTCACCTCAGAGGGGCCGTCCTGTTCCCAGCCTGGTGACTTCCCTCAGAGGGACCGTTCTGTTCCCAGCCTGGTGCCTTCCCTCAGAGGGACCGTCCTGTTCCCAGCCTGGTGCCTCACCTCAGAGGGACCGTCCTGTTCCCAGCCTGGTGCCTCACCTCAGAGGGACCGTCCTGTTCCCAGCCTGGTGCCTTCCCTCAGAGGGACCGTCCTGTTCCCAGCCTCCTCCCTGTTCCTGTTCCCAGCCTGGTGCCTCACCTCAGAGGGACCGTCCTGTTCCCAGCCTGGTGCCTCACCTCAGAGGGACCGTCCTGTTCCCAGCCTGGTGACTTCCCTCTGAGGGACCGTCCTGTTCCCAGCCTGGTGCCTCACCTCAGAGGGACCGTCCTGTTCCCAGCCTGGTGACTTCTCTCTGAGGGGCCGTCCTGTTCCCAGCCTGGTGTCTTCCCTCAGAGCAGCCGTCCTGTTCCCAGCCTGGTGCCTCACCTCAGAGGGACCGTCCTGTTCCCAGCCTGGTGACTTCCCTCTGAGGGGCTGTCCTGTTCCCAGCCTGGTGCCTCACCTCAGAGGGACCGTCCTGTTCCCAGCCTGGTGCCTCACCTCAGAGGGACCGTCCTGTTCCCAGCCTGGTGCCTCACCTCAGAGGGACCGTCCTGTTCCCAGCCTGGTGACTTCCCTCTGAGGGGCCGTCCTGTTCCCAGCCTGGTGACTTCCCTCAGAGGGACCGTTCTGTTCCCAGCCTGGTGCCTTCCCTCAGAGGGACCATCCTGTTCCCAGCCTGGTGCCTCACCTCAGAGGGACCGTCCTGTTCCCAGCCTGGTGCCTCACCTCAGAGGGACTGTCCTGTTCCCAGCCTGGTGCCTTCCCTCAGAGGGACCGTCCTGTTCCCAGCCTGGTGCCTTCCCTCAGAGGGACCGTCCTGTTCCCAGCCTGGTGCCTTCCCTCAGAGGGACCATCCTGTTCCCAGCCTGGTGCCTCACCTCAGAGGGACCGTCCTGTTCCCAGCCTGGTGCCTCACCTCAGAGGGACTGTCCTGTTCCCAGCCTGGCGCCTTCCCTCAGAGGGACCGTCCTGTTCCCAGCATGGTGACTTCCCTCAGAGGGACCGTCCTGTTCCCAGCCTGGTGCCTCACCTCAGAGGGACCGTCCTGTTCCCCAGCCTGGTGCCTCACCTCAGAGGGACCGTCCTGTTCCCAGCCTGGTGACTTCCCTCTGAGGGACCGTCCTGTTCCCAGCCTGGTGCCTCACCTCAGAGGGACCGTCCTGTTCCCAGCCTGGTGACTTCTCTCTGAGGGGCCGTCCTGTTCCCAGCCTGGTGTCTTCCCTCAGAGCAGCCGTCCTGTTCCCAGCCTGGTGCCTCACCTCAGAGGGACCGTCCTGTTCCCAGCCTGGTGACTTCCCTCTGAGGGGCTGTCCTGTTCCCAGCCTGGTGCCTCACCTCAGAGGGACCGTCCTGTTCCCAGCCTGGTGCCTCACCTCAGAGGGACCGTCCTGTTCCCAGCCTGGTGCCTCACCTCAGAGGGACCGTCCTGTTCCCAGCCTGGTGACTTCCCTCTGAGGGGCCGTCCTGTTCCCAGCCTGGTGACTTCCCTCAGAGGGACCGTTCTGTTCCCAGCCTGGTGCCTTCCCTCAGAGGGACCATCCTGTTCCCAGCCTGGTGCCTCACCTCAGAGGGACCGTCCTGTTCCCAGCCTGGTGCCTCACCTCAGAGGGACTGTCCTGTTCCCAGCCTGGCGCCTTCCCTCAGAGGGACCGTCCTGTTCCCAGCCTGGTGACTTCCCTCAGAGGGACCGTTCTGTTCCCAGCCTGGTGCCTTCCCTCAGAGGGACCATCCTGTTCCCAGCCTGGTGCCTCACCTCAGAGGGACCGTCCTGTTCCCAGCCTGGTGCCTCACCTCAGAGGGACTGTCCTGTTCCCAGCCTGGCGCCTTCCCTCAGAGGGACCGTCCTGTTCCCAGCATGGTGACTTCCCTCTGAGGGGCTGTCCTGTTCCCAGCCTGGTGTCTTCCCTCAGAGCAGCCGTCCTGTTCCCAGCCTGGTGCCTCACCTCAGAGGGACCGTCCTGTTCCCAGCCTGGTGCCTCACCTCAGAGGGACCGTCCTGTTCCCAGCCTGGTGACTTCCCTCTGAGGGGCTGTCCTGTTCCCAGTCTGGTGTCTTCCCTCAGAGCAGCCGTCCTGTTCCCAGCCTGGTGTCTTCCCTCAGAGCGGCCATGCACTAAGGAAACTCTCATAACTACCCATCCGCTCCTCCTCTCTAACTGTGTCTCATTACAGAGCAGATGCCCCAGGCACTACTGATCCTAGCAATACTGGTCCTAGGATCATGTCACCTGAGTGCCAGCCCCCATGCCAACCAAATAAAACCGATCCCAAGGTAGTGCTTTGGGATATAGGGTGTGTGTGCGTGTGTGTGTGCCGCCTCAGGTTATGATTCACTGCCTGTGTGAGTGTGATTATCAGGCTCTGTTGGTGTTATGAGATAAATGGTTCCCCTGTACTCCCATAGGGTGGCTAACAATTGGTTAAATAAATAAACTCAGATGTTTTACCTCCCTACTTCCTACTGTACACAGCAACACAGCGTTTCCTGGTTGTCACTGCTACAGTTGATGTTGCTACCAGTTGTCATAGGCCAGATGTCTTATTTTAACCATCATCCACTGATGCCACCAGCGTGTCTCCAGGAAGTTATTTCTCAAACCCACATCAGTCTGCATCTGGATGGCTCAGTAATAATTATTGATGTAGAATAAAGGATTATTTATACTAACTAACATATCCAACACCTGGATTGGAAACATTAGGACTTAGAAAGTGCTTTCCACAAAGAAACCCTACTGAAGAAAGCCTTACTAATAATCTTCAAAACAACATAAATGCTTTAAATACTTTTAATCCTAGCCTCTAATGCAACCTTTTTCCAATGTCTCTTTCCATCAATCTATCCTCGTTCATCATCATCGTCTATCTACTCTCACCCCAGTAATGAGTGAATGGAAAGAACAGCTCCTCTTGACTTAAACCCATTATCTCCTTGCTTGAATGCCTCTGTACCTGATGCCTGCAGCATGTTCATTGTCTTTAGTAAACAAAACCCATTGTGTGTGTGCATGCGTGTGTGCTTCAGAGGCAAGCCAGCAGTGAGATGCAGGGTCATATGTGTTGGCAGATGTGAGAGATGATGTGCCTCATTTACACACTCAGATAAATACCACATTTTGTAGCAGTGGTGGTAATGTGGCTAATAGGCTTCCTGAGGTGCATCAGAACTAAGTCATTACAAAACAGCCTTTGTTCTCTCTGTGTGCATCTAACATCAAATGCATCGGAAAAACATTGAACACAATGCAAGGCCGACTGTGAATGTATTTACTTTAGCTGGCTTGTTGAAAGAAGGGGGTTAAACCCCTGGCAACAATTGAATCAGCAATAAGGGTGATACAACTTAGACTATCATGTCAGGTATAAATAGCTAGAAATATTTGCAGCCATTGGTTATTAAAATGGAATTAAATACACTAATACATATTTCCTATTACCATCGAACTTGAGAAAAAGCTTTTTAGTTTTTATGTGGTGTTTCCCCACAGTGAATTCTCCTGTCCATGCTTCACAACATTCTCATTGTTAAATAACCTACAGAAGAGTCTACCCATGCTTCACACACTCTTCTCATGGATAAACACCCTGCAGATGATTCAATATGCTTCACACCACATATATTTTTTTTCATGTTTGAAGATTCAATAGAGCCTGCCCACGCTTCATAACCCTCTAATGTCTAAAGAACACTCCAAAGATTCCATATCGAGTTTTTAAAATGTATTTATTGTTCAGATGAATTCTAATTAACTACAATTAGCCCCTTAGCACCGCACGACTCTGCATCCCGGTCTGGTTCTGCTGAGGTTAGCTGTTGTGTCTCAACGGAGCTTGTTCCTACTGACAGTAAACTGGTGCGCCCTCAGAAGCATATTTCCCATTTTCTGCTTCACTGAACTAGTAGTCCCCCAATAATCCAAACAGCATCATTTAGTCAGCCAGACGGACCTGTTTTTCAGTTTTTATTTTCTGTCCTATCCACCAACCACAGAGTCGAGTCGGCGGCCGAGGTGAGGTTTGATTCCCTACCTCCTTGAGCTTAGGTGGGATGAATTCATGTGTGTGTCGTTTGTGCAGGCACCTCTTGGGGGTAAGCTTTTTTACTCCAAAGGGAAGCGGGTTCTGTTATTTTATGCTAAGGACTCACTGCCTCAAGGAAGGTATCTTATTTTACATTTAGAGGGTCTG